>NW_001855619.1:21162-35301 GCF_000209125.1 Entamoeba dispar SAW760
GATATTCATAATCCATACACATTAGATATAACAAAATGTATCTCATTAAATACTTTATATTTAAATAATTGTAATTCAGAAATATTTCTTTCAAAATTACCATTATCATTAAAAGAATTATCATTACAGTCTTGTGGACTAAATAAATTTCCTATTGACTTAACTCTTTTATCTAATTTAACTTCATTAAATCTTTCATCAAATGATTTACTAGTATTGCCACCAATTTATACAACATTGCAATATCTTAAAACAATTGATATTTCGTTTGTTTTAATTTTTAAAAAATATCTTTAATATTTAAATTAAAACAAAATTTTAATAGTTTAGAATGAATTTATTAGAATGTTTTCCTGTATTTCATCCTTCTCTTGAACTTTTAAAAATTGGTGGAAACTATTATTTAGAAACAATTCATATTACTCCTCCATATCAAGTTTTAACATTTCCTACATTAAGTCCAACACCAATTATTCAATATATTCATTTAGGATCATTTTTAAATGCACATAATGTAGATTATATTCATACTTATAATATTT
Source organism: Entamoeba dispar SAW760 (assembly GCF_000209125.1). Lineage (NCBI taxonomy): Eukaryota > Evosea > Mastigamoebida > Endamoebidae > Entamoeba > Entamoeba dispar. Next base: position 21,705 of record NW_001855619.1, read on the forward strand.
CATCAATTTTATTAGTTGGAATTGAAGTTCCTTCTTTATTTCAAGACCAATGTGATATTTTAAGATTAAACATTGTTTCAGAAGAAGGAAATCAATTATATGACTCAATACCAAATGCCATCAAATTTATTATTCGCTCAGTTCAAAGAAAAGAAGGTGTTTTAATTATTTGTGGAACAGGAATTAATAAAGCACCTGCAATTGTTATTGCCTTTTTAATGTATTATCAACGTTTATCTTTTATAAATGCATTTAATAAAGTTCAAGGATTATATCCATTAATTGATATTGAAGCAGGATTTATTCGTCAATTAAAATTATTTGAAAAGAAACTTGAAAAAATGAATTCTAATTGCATTATTGTTTAAAGTAAAATCTATAATTATTTTTAAGTTCAAAATAAAAGATTTGAATATGAAATAATAAATAGATGAAAATAATGTTGATTATTGAATTGTCAATGAGAATAAACCATTGTTGAATGTTTAAAATAAAGAATAATTTGAATACATCATTATTGTTATTTTATTATTTATTATCTTATTATTATGTTTCTTTATTTCTTATTCTTATTATTTATTAATTTTCTTATTTTCATATCTTTTTATCAATGCAGAATATACATCATATTTTTGTTGCTATGCTTATTGAGTAATGTAATAGAGTCTTGTAAAGAAAAGAAAACAACAAACAGGTATTCAAGTTCAAAGAAAAGAATGAATGAAATAACAATAAAATGTATAATAACTATGGTAAAAGAAATAACAGAGAAAAGTGAATAGAAAAAGAAGAATACAAATAAAAACAAATAAGAAACAAGGCAAATATAATGATAATAAACATTATACAAATAAGAAATCTAAATCATTAACAATAAATAAAATTGAAATAAAAAATAAAATAATAAGAAGTAAAATGAGAAATGAAAATAAACAGAAATACATAAAAAATAAGGTAAAGAAAATATATAATATTCTCCAAGAAGTATATTCAATAATAAAATAATAAAGAAAAACAAAGAAGAAAACAATTAGAAAACAAAATAAAAGATGAAGATATTAAAATAAATGAAAAATGAATCAAAAACAAAAACAAAGAAATGAAATCAAACTACAATAATAATAAATTAAAATAACATAAATAATAGACATATCCACAATTTGATTTTATGATTATTGATTTCAATATGCTCTATTTCTATAATAGAATTCATTTCTAACATATGAGAATTAGAAGGTTCATCTTCTAATGTTGTCATGAATATGTAGAACATTAAGTATTTCATGTTTTTTATAATGATTATTCGTAGTATTTTGTGGAAGTTGATTTGTAATTTTAGTGTTTTTAATCTTCTTACTGATTCATTATGTATCAATTGATTGTTAATATTACAGGTATTATTTCTACATAAATTATTTCTCTACTTTATCTTAGTTTCTCTTGTAATTCTTTGTATTTATTTATTTTGTAAATATAATTTAATTCGATGTTTCTATCTTGACATATATCAACATCATTAATATATCCTTTTTTTTATCTTTGATATTTTGATAATATATATCTGGTATTCTAACATTAAAAGAATTGTCATTAACAAATAAATCTTTATTGTAAGTTATAACAATTTCATTATTATTAATACACTTAGGAGGGGCATTAAAATCTATTTCATCAAATTCATTAAAATGGGTAAATAATATATGTTTATATATTTGTTTACATACATAATCGTGTTTTGATATTTGATTCTTCTTCATTACAACATCCTAGCAAAATGTGGCTAATAGATGGAATTGTGATAGGACAATCTTTACAATATTTTAAAGTATCACAATTGAGTATTTTAGATTTAATATTTCTTGTCATAGTTACTCCTTCTTACATCTTTACTACTTTGAGGAATATATTTCTTTTTATATTTAATGACATCCATGTGGTTACTGTTAATTTCTTATTATTAAATATACAATTTACTTTTCTTATATATTCACTTCATTTCTTTCAATTCATTTAAATATCTTTCATTTATTTTATTTGTTACAAATTCAAATACATTGTTTACATCATATTTTATTTCATTTATTTGTATTATATTCATTAATTCATTGAAATTAATTTTCTTACCAAATGCCCTCTTCATTCTTTTAATTATTCCATTTGGATTCTCTTTTACTGCCTCTATCATTTCTAATATTTCTGTATTTGATCTCCATTTATATTTTAAATATATTGTTAATATTTCATTACCACATTCATCTCGTGCTGACATTAATCCCATTCCTAATTCATTTATTGTAACATATAATCTACTTTTATTGATGTTTCTACTGTATAGTTTGAGTTGTATCAATGATTTTCTTATTTGTTTATCTATATTCTCTAACTCACCAAGTTTCCATTTGATAATACAGAATCAATATCTTAATTTTGAGATTATATCATTATTAATCTTTCTAATTGTATTGATGCTGCTATATTTCATATTATTTAATGATGATAAAATAGAAGTTACATCATTTAATATTCTTGTACAATATTTATTAATATTTATTTTATCTCTTATTTCAATACCAAGATATTTATAATGATTATCATTAGTTACTCTTTGTAATTCAGCTAATTCTCCATTTATCTGACTATTGATATTATTCATTATCCCACTCTTTTCTACATTTATTTTTAGTCCTATTGCATTAAATATTTCTTTTGTTAATTTGTGGGCTTTTTCCATTTCTTCGAGGCTGTTAGTTATTATCTTTAAATCATCAATATATAATATGTGGTTTAACTTTACTTGTTTTTCTTCTCAATTCATTTTAATAGATAACTTATTAATTTGTTTATCTAATTAATTAGATAATATATCAATAGATAATACATAATAATATTAAGATAAATTATCACCTTGTATTATTCCTCTTTCTACATTAATTATACATACATTTTGTTGATTATAATATAATTGGAGTTGTGTAATATTTAATATATATAATATACTTTTAATTACAACTAATGTGATGTTAAAATAAATTAAACATTGTTTAACAAATTGATGATTAATACTATCATATGCTTTAGAGACATCATAATATGTTTCTACCCACTTCCATTTAGCCTTGATTAATAACTGATTGATTATGGTATTGTATAATAATCCTTCTTTTGATACATATGTATATTTTTATATCAAATTTGATTTTGTGATAATTGTTTTTCAATTTGATTTAATATCAGTTGGCTTTCTATCTTCATCTTTAATAAAGATGTATATACTTTTAACAGACAGTTTAAACAAGTTATTTGTCTGTAATTTAGTTTATATAATTTATCTCATTTCTTATATATTAATATTGTCCTTCCTTGGATAAATTGAAGATAGATATCATTATGATTATACAACAATTCATTAAATAATTTTAATAAGAAATTGTTTAGTTATTTTAAATATTTAATAGCATTATATTTTATCAATTCCATGTGCTTTCCAATTATCAATGAATTTTATTGCATGATTTAATTCATCTAAAGTGATTACACACTTTTATTATTAATTCTATTTTCAATTAATATGTCATATAAATTAATATTTAGGAAATCTATATTGGTGTTATTTTCATAGATTCCTTTCTAGAAATAATTGTATTAATATTATTTTGATATTCATCTTCTTTATATTTATTTAGAAGTTGTCTCTTTCCATATTTTAACATTTTATAATTCCATCTTATTCTTTTCCAATTATTCTTACTTCTATTTCTATTCTTTTCATTCTTTTGATGTATTTGTAATAGTTTATTTGATCATTTGTTTTTATTTTAATATGATATATATCATATTTTTTAATATGTAATATTCTTTTTAATTTCATATATTGATTATTATGGAGCAAGTCTCTTAATCTACATATTTTTGATTGTAATATTATTTCTATATTTCTCTTTCAACTTCTTTCTTGATTATTATGAATAATGATGTTAATAGTGGAGGTTATAGTTTTAATATAATGGTAGTAATCATCTAATGTATTGATTACTATTTCATTTGTATTAATGATATTAATTATTTGATGTATTTTGTTTTTATTGTAATGATAATTAATAAATTATACTTCTTCTTGTTCTTTCATATATTCTTCTTTATTTATTCTTATTACCTCCTCTTCTTATATTTCTTCTTTCTTATTTATTTTATTAATTTTTTTAATTCAATATCTTTCAATTTGTGTGTTATTAATTCTTCTTCATTTCTTTTATTGATTTCAATTTTAATTTCATTCTTTATTTTATATGTTTTCTTTATTATTTCTTTATATTCATTAATATCTTCTATTTTAATTTCAATTTCATGTATTAATCTTTTTATTTCTTCTTCTTTAAGTTGATTTCTTAATTTTCTTTCTAATAACTTCAGTGCAAAACATTTATAGAATGTTAGAATTTATTCTTCTCTATTTGTTTGATTCAATTATTTTTTGATTGTCATGATCAGATGTGGTGATTTTCTTATGTTGATTTCATATCTCTTCGATTGAATTCTGATTAACTTTCTTTTTTTTTGGAAGATCATCTTCGCTTGATGATATTTCATCAGTTACTACAACATTGGGTTGATGTCATTCACAATTTGTGTTTCAGATGAGTCAGATATAGTGTGATTTATCTCATCTTTCTTCTTTTCTTCTTGTGTAATTTTATTTTGTAATTTAAATAATTTATCTTTCATGAAATATGTTTGTTGTGATAAATTGTTTACCTCAGACCTTTTCATTTCTGATTCAGCATTGAATTCGAATAATTTTCTATCAATTTCTTGTTTTTTAGTGTTTATCTCCTTCTCATGCTTCTTCTTTAATGAAATAATGTCGTTTGATAATTTATTAATGGTCTGGTCCTTCTTTTGTATTTCTTCATTTCTTCTTTCTCTTTAATAGCCTCCTCTATTCTTTTCTTTAATTCTTCTATTCTTTTATCTTTTTCATTGTTCTTTTCTTCTTCTTCTTCTTTTAATTTCATATTTTCTTTTTCATTATGTCTCTTTTTCTCTTCAGTAATTTCATTTTCATCATCATTTTCATTATTGTATATTTCTTATTTAAGTATTTATCATTTATTTCAATTTGATTAAGTTGTTTGTCATCATCTTCAAGTGTCATACTGATCGTTTCTCCATTCTATTCATTTTTGTTTGTTCTCTTGCAAGTAAATACCATTTTCTCATTATTGTTGATTATATTCTTTAATCTTAGTGTTCTTAATTTATTCTATTTCTTGTGGTGTAAATATTTTAATTTCTTCTTCAATTAGTCTTTTCAAATATTCTGGTTTTATATTTCTATCATTTCTTTTATTTCTTATTTGTTGTTGTTTTTTATTATGGTATTGTTTGTGTCATATTTGTGTTTTATTGTATGATTTATTTGTATTATAATGATTCTATTTGAATTATTGATAAAATACTTATGATGATGAAAATGAATGAAGTGATGAATGAAACGATTCATACCATTATTATTATAATTATTATGGTATTTGTTATGGTGATAGTTATTAATATGGTAATGATTAATGTGATGATTAATGTATTTCTGTCCATACAGATAATACGTGGTTTCACTCATTCTTCTATCATTTATATTTCATGGATGATATTGATTTCTCCTTCTTTTGTTATTGATTGTTTTATAATTTTTGTGGTGTCTCCTGTAACTCTTCTTTTTTTCCCTCCAAATAGCAAATAACATCTAATAGACAATAAAAGTAGTCGAAACGTTGCAGTGTTGGATAGTGGTGTTATCGTTTTTTAATAAAGTCAACGTCATGACAAGACAATAATTATTGAATTGAAGCATGTACCTCATTTAGGGTTTCTTTGCTGTGTTTCTGATATGTAACATTCGATTCTCAGTGATGAATTAAGTAGAATATAAAAAGCAAGAGATATTTAAAAAAGAAACGTGTAAAAATGCGAGAATAAATGAAGCAAATTTCAACAAATAGATTTTTAAACAAACAAATATATATCAATCAAACTAATTAAACAAAATCATTATTTTCTCTTTAACCTTTTTGGAATTCTTTTTTGGTTATCTTTATTTCCTTCAGTACTTGGTTGGTAAAACAAAAAGTATGTTTTAAAGTATTGAATTAAAATTTATTCTTTTTCTTAAAAAGTTAAGAAAATAACCCTTTTTAGTTTGACTATTTTTTTCTTCGACTATCAATTACACTTGCAATGACAGTACCCACAATAACACCTGCAGCAAGCAAATTTGGCATTGTTTCGTCAAGGTCGATACCTTCTTCATCTTTTTTCTCTTTTGGTGGATCTCTGTAAATATATTGTGGGACATATTCTTTATGAAACTCTTTGGTTTTAGTCTTAGAACTACCAACTTCCCAATCTGAGTAAACAGGTTTACGCTCATAATAAGGAATTCTTCTCTCCCTAGTCAAGTGGTTGATTTGAATTGTTAAACTACTTTTTGTTTTATTTATGATTATTTCTTCATCTTTCTCTTCTAGAATAACAGATTCATAGAAAATGTCCCTCTTTACAACTTTATCAACATCAATAAATGATAACTTTCTTGCCCATTTTAAAAGAGATTCAATTTCATTCTCTGATCTAGAGTTATCATATCCTGCAAGTGGTTTTGAGTTTACAAAAAACATTGGGAAAATGATGCGTTCACTTCCTGTTGTTTGGTTAATAAAATCCATCAGTTCTTTATTATAATCTGATCTTTTAGTCTTAATAAGTTCATCTAACACACTTGAGGTTTATAACAATCACAAAATGTCCATACTATACAAACATGTTTCCAAAAGCCAGCAATTGGAAAGGCATTAGCTATTATTCTAATCATTATTTTAATATTTTCTGAAAGTCTAACTTCATTAAAATTTAATACAACAACAATGGCTCGGAGTCCTTCTCCTTCTTTTTTAATATAATCTACCATTTGATTCATATATTCTCTTTGACTTTCTGGACCTTTAGAATCGTTAAAACCAGGTGTATCAATAACAAATATATCACTTCTATCACCTGTTCCGGAATATCCTTTTGTTTCATTGGTTTCAGAATTAGGATTAACACTAACACTAAACACATTCTTTTTAAGAATAAAATTACCAAGTGAACTTTTACCATGAACCTGCATGTCCCATAACAAGTAACTTAGTTTGTTTCATTGTCTCTTGAGTGTTGATTGATAGTTGTTTACAACTCTTTTAAATACTGTGTAAGAATGTAAAAATAAATTCGATGTTATTCAATAATATTTTTGTTCATTTATTTTTATCATTTAAAATAGAAATCACAAAACTCACTTGTTTGAACAAAAATCAATGAGAAACAGAAACTATTCCAAGTTTAAAACTGATTTTTGATTATTTAATAATTTGAATACAATTTATGGTTTTTTTAAATATCATAACATAAATTTATTTACATGTTATAACTAGACAAATTAAACTTAATGAAATGAACTTTAAGAGGGGATTATCAATATTGCATATCCTCTTTTATTTTTTACTAGAGTTATTGAAGAAACAACTAAATACAATTATTTATGTTCAACTTTTATTTTTTCATAACAACAAAAATAATGACTAAATACAAAAACAATTATTTTTTATTGAATTTACATTGACTTGTATTGATAATAGATGACTTATACAGTATTCATCAATTGAATATTTTATATTTTAATTATATGATATCATAATTTCATTCTTTATTATCCTATTATTTTTACACCATTTTCATTTGATGATAAGAAGTTAAACAATGAAACAATTTCTTTAAATATACGAAAACTAAAACAATACCAATGCAATAGGAATCCAATACTTTTATGTTTTTTATTTTGAATATTTAATCATTTTTGTTTATATGAATTTGTTTGTGCATTATATTCTAAACAGTTAATGAAAACTCTCAATTTATTCAAATAAACAAGAGTATTATATAAATTAATACAATTTCTATATTAAAATATTTATTATTGATTAATTTATTTCATTTTAATGTGTTATCATCTACAATATGAATGTAGTTATGTTAAACAAACCATTCAGTAATATCATTTATTCTAAAACTAAAATGTAAGTACATTCATAGAAATAAGAATTAAAGAAAGAACATCAAATTAATTAACGTATTTGTATGTATCAAAAAAGAAATATCATTAAGGTCATGACAATATTGTCAAATTAATTTATATATTACTTCATCAAAATAAAATATGTATTACCCAATATTTCTGTATGAATTTTAATAAAAATGAGATTGTTGGCATTTTTTCCTATGGATAACCAAAATGAAATCAAAAGTTTACTATTTTCAAGTGTTATTACTTTTATTCATATATTAATGAGACTCTCTCATTATACAAGATTTATTTTATTTTATTTTAATAAAAATAACTATCAAATGTAATTTTAAGTTAAAACTCTTCAATTAGAGAGTTAAAGTAACACTATTACTCCTATTAGTATCAAAAATAGGTTTATTGTCATGTTTATTGTTCCATTATCTATGGTGGATTAACACATACATATTCAATACATTTATTATTATTATAATCAAATTTATATCCTAAATCACAATATGATAGTACACATTTAGTACACCATTCTCCATTATCTCCACATTCATATCATCAATGTCCATGTTCTATATTAATTTCTTTATCACATTTTTCATCTCTTTTAACTAATCTTTTATTATTTGGATTACATTTTGTTTTATACTTATCAACTATTTTCAATGTTTCTTCTTCAAATTCTTCCAAGTTATTACTTGAATATTGAATATATTCACTCTTTCATCTATCACATCCGTTAGAAATTCTCTTGGTATTTTTTCTTTATACGCATAATTATATCTAAAAGATTCTAAGAAACTTAAAAGAAGTGAGTATCCATATTCAGAGATTTTATATTTAGAGCTACATAAATCATATCCACTTTTCACTGCTGATGGTGATAATCCCACTTCAAATTCTTCATCTTTACCATTAGGATCACCATTGAATCCTACAAGAATAGCACTTCCCCATTCTTTTAATCCTTTTGTAAATACTGAACAAGCAGAATAACAAAATGAATCTGTATAAACTACTATTTCTGTTGGTTTTCTTGGTTTATTCATTAATTTCTTTGTTTCCCATTTCATAATTGATGGTTGTGTAATTTTATGTTTAACATTTCCATATTTTATTGTTTTTGGTTTTGTATACCATCTGTTTAATTTAATAACGCAATATATCTTTTTACCAACCCATACAATTTTATTAAAAAAGCCTTCTGGATTCACTCCTGCACATTTTTGAAGTTCTTTTTGATCATACAATTTTCCCCTTTTATTGCATGTTTTAGGGTCATTTAATAAATCTCCATCGATCCCTTTTTGTAACATTTCTTGTGTACATGTTGAAGTCCTTGCTGAAACTATTGTTCTTACATCATTATGTGGTGCAAATATCTTTTCTATCCATTGTTCAGACCCTTCATCTCCTCCTTCATTTTCTGGAAGTATGACTTGAATTGGATATTCATTTGAGTCAAATAATTCGATACAATTTAAAATTGTTTTATAATAAGGACTAAGTGTATGAAAACTTATAAAACTTTTCAATATAAAAGTGTTCACTTTTTTGTCTGAAACTCTACAATATATGGGTTCAACTAATGACCCATATTCGTTTTTTAATTCTTCATTTTCAATATATTCTGTGGTTCTATTAATTGATTTTAAAAATTCTTCTTCCATTAAATGATGCTTATTAATGTTTTCTATCTGTTCTTTGTTCACTTTATATCTTGAACCATATCTAAGGATTGAATAATTAACATTATCACTTTGACCATTTTCCCATGTAATATAAATTGGTTTATTTAAATAATTTTTTGATAGTGGTTGTAAAGATAATCTTCCTTGTGTTAATGCGTAATCAGATTCTGATGACTTTGCTTCTGTGAATTGTGCATGTGGACACCTTAATCGAATATACTCTTTTCAAATTCATGAATATTAAATTGATACTCTCTATTTATTGTTTTAACTGTACATTCTGATTATTTGTTATTTCATTTGGTGTATTCACGGTAATACCTTAGAGTTATTATCAACATTTATTGTAAATAGAATGAAATAATAGAAAAGTGTTATTTCATTATTTTTTTATTCTAAAACTAAATGAGAATCAATTCATCTTTCTTTTATTTTATTTTCTTCTTATTTTCATATCATTTTTATTTTCATTTTTATTAACATTACATTTGGTATATTTTCATGTTTTTATTCTTAATTTAAATCAAACATCATTCATATTTCAAATATAATTTATTTGTTATCAATTTATTGTTATTTATGTATTAGTTTGTTATTGATTGTTGTTTTATAATTAATTATATAATAAATTTATTTATTCATTTTTACTTTTTATTTATTTTATTATCTTTGATTTTATATTTATATTCATTTTTAATTTTAAAATTATTTTATGTTATTCATTTATTATTATTTCTTATTCATATTTATTTATATTATTTATTATTTCATTTATTTCTATTTATCATATAATTTGTTGTTGATTATTGTTTTATGATTTTATTAATGTTAAAATTAATGAATTTTTATTATTTATTCTTATCATTTTATTCTTTTTTCTTTCTTTTGAATATTGATCAAAACATTTCAAATATTTCTTATTATTGTTTGTATATCATTTGATATTAATGATATACATCAATTAAATCATCTCATTTATATTTTAATTAGTATTATTAGTATTTTACTAATTGTTGTTATGATATTAATATTTGTTAATATTGTACATTCAATGAAATATCTCTTATTTTATTAATTGATAATGGTATATTAATTGATTATATTAAACAACATCTATTAAAATATTATATTCATTTTATTGTAATTGATGATTCAATATTATCATTATTATCTCTTTTCCTTCTTTCTATTGTTTGCATTGTTATTTATGATATTTTAACATTGATATTATTTGTTTATTCATATTTATTTTATTTTTATTATCAATTTTGATATATTTGATATTCATACATGTTAATGAAATATCAATTAAATTATTCATTTTCTATTCATTTGATTGATATGATATATTATTTGATTTCAATATTGAATATTCATTATTTCATTCTTTTCATATTTCATTATTTAATAATTTATTTATAATGATGAATATCTTTAAAACAATATTCATTAATTCAATCATTTCATTCTGTTATTTTATATTCATCTATTCTTTGTATTCATTTTTATATATTTTCATTTTTCTTATTTTATTCTTATTTTCTTTAATTTATTTATTTTGATTTATATTTTATTATTTATATTATTTATTTTATTCATGTATTTGATATTTATATTTTAAATATATTCTTATTATTTAATTATTTCATTTCATATTAATATTATTCATATTCATATTTCATTTAATTTAACTTATAATTTAATTTTATTGATATTTATATTATATAAATACAAATAGATTAATAAAATTGATATTTATTTATCTATAATATCAAATTCATTTAATTTATATTTAATAATAGAAAATCATAAGTTAAAATATAGAATATAAGAATAATAAACAATAATAAAATAATAAGAAAGATATAAAAGATAATAAATAAATAAGATAAAATAGAAGATATAAGAAATAATAAACATATACAATAAATAATAATAAATATTTTAACACAGTAAAAAAGAATAATATCAAAAAGAATAAATAAGAAAAGAATAATAATAATATAAATGATAATCAATTATAATTTGTTTCTACTTCAATTTATATTGTATTTCATTTATTGTATTTTTATTTCATTCACCACCCTCTATCAAAACATTCTCTTGGTATTCTTTTATTTTTCATTAATTCATCTTCACATCCACATTTATAAAAACATCCACGTCCAAATGATATAATTGATGATGGTATATTAATTGATTTTAATGATGAACAATATTTAAAACACCAATTTCCTATTTTACTAATTGACGTTGGTATATTAATTGATTTTAATAAATAACATTCATAAAAACAATCTTCTCCTAATTTACTAACACTTGATGGTATATTAATAGATGTTAATGATGAACATTCTTGAAAACAATGATCTCCTAATTTACTAACTGATGATGATATATTAATTGATGTTAATGATGAACATTTATAAAAACATTTATATCCTAATTTAGTAATTGAAGATGGAATAATAAATTTATTAATATCTTTCTTTTCAATATTCTTTCCATTGATTATTTGTAGATTTTCTGGTATTTTAATACTAACTAACACTGGTTCATTCATAAATATTCTTTCTTCACTGATATATTGTAGATTATCTATATTAATTGATATTAATGATGTACATCCATAAAAACAATCATATCCTAATTTACTAATTGATGATGGTATATTAATTGATTTTAATGATGTACATTCATAAAAACATTCATTTCTTATTTCATTAATTGATGTTGGTATATCAATTGATGTTAATTCATAACAATATCTAAAACAAAAATATCCAAGTGATTTAACTTCTGATGGTATTGTATTCCCATATGATTTTCTATCTTCTTCTGTATATATTATATTTTTACAGATATTTCCTTCTTCTTTTCCTTGTAAATATGTTGAATAATCTACTAAATACCATATTACATATTTAAATATTTTTCCATCATCAAATATTTCATCTTCTTCATTATAAATATGAAATGTTTCAATATCAGTAAATAATCTTCTTGAATATTGATTTAATGGAATTGGATTAAAATGAAATCGTTCCATATTTCCTTGAAATCTTTTAATTCCTATTTCTAAATTAATAAAATCATTAATATCATTAAAATACATTGATGTTATCATTATTTCATTATGTCCTAATTTCATTATTGATTTATTATTTATTAGTTGTTTTATTAGTTCTTTTATTTTTATATTTTAATTTCTTCTTTTTTATTATTTTATCATCATTCTATTTTTATTAATTGATATTTGTTATGAAAAACAATAAATAATAAGAAATAAAATAAAATGTTATTTATTTTTATTTTTAATAAATTATAATTATTAAATATTTCATTTTATTTTATATTTTATTCATTATTGATTCGAAGGTAGCACTTCAGAGACAACACACACTCCACTAAATATTTCCATCCTTTGATTCCCCCAGTTATGGACTGGTTATGACGTTGCGTTTGGTTAGAAAAACATCATAATCAATACTACAAGAATAACAGTGTTTATTATTACAATGATGTGATATCATTGATAATAAAAGAATGGGTATTTATAAAGATGTTATTATTACTTATATGATACAAATATATTTGATAATATAAGATTATCAAAGAAAAAGGGTTTAGTGGTTGATACTAAAAAGAATATTAGCCCAAAGCAATATAGTAGTAATTATATACTCTCCTTAAAATAACAAAATAAAGAAGAAATTTAATACTCACCAAAATCAAATAGAAATTAAATAATGAATATTTAAATAATTGATGTTTAAAATACTTTATTCCATATCAAATA
>NW_001855618.1:0-1036 GCF_000209125.1 Entamoeba dispar SAW760
ATCTATATTTCTTTAAAAAGTAATAAATATCAAACACATTATAGTTTATTACTCATAACTATAATTATTATTAATTATGATAGTTATGTATTTGAGATATTAACTTTTTTTATCTAAACTAGATGAAAGAAGTTAAATGTCGTCAATTTTAATAAAAAGTACTAAGTATTAATCACATTAATATGCACTCTACAAAAAGATAAAAATTATTAATTCTGGTCGCTTTCTATCTGAGATAATTTTTGACATGTTTCTGTCTAAATTAGATGAAAGAAGTTAAATGTCGTCAATTTTAATAAAAAGTACTAAGTATTAATCACATTAATATGCACTCTACAAAAAGATAAAAATTATTAATTCTGGTCGCTTTCTATCTGAGATAATTTTTGACATGTTTCTGTCTAAATTAGACGAAAGAAGTTAAATGCGTCTGATTTTAATAAAAAGTACTAGGTATCTAGTAACTTTATATGGAACCTCCAAAAAATAAAGTTTTATCAGAAATGGTGAGGTTGTAGATGAGATACAAGTTCAACAATTTTATTGAAAAAAGGTGCACTTTTTTGATTTTAATAAAAAGTACTAGGTATCCAATATCGTTCTGTGGATCCTCCAAAAAATAAAGTTTTATCAGAAATGGTGAGGTTGTAGCAGAGATATTAATTCAACAATTTTATTGAAAAAAGGTGCACTTTTTATGATTTTAATATAAAGTACTAGGTATCCAATATCGTTCTGTGGATCCTCCAAAAAATAAAGTTTTATCAGAAATGGTGAGGTTGTAGCAGAGATATTAATTCAACAATTTTATTGAAAAAAGGTGCACTTTTTTGATTTTAATAAAAAGTACTAGGTATCCAATATCGTTCTGTGGATCCTCCAAAAAATAAAGTTTTATCAGAAATGGTGAGGTTGTAGCAGAGATATTAATTCAACAAATTTGTTGAAAAAAGGTGCACTTTTTTGATTTTAATAAAAAGTACTAGGTATCCAATATCGTTCTGTGGATCCTCCAAAAAATAAAGTTTATCAGAAA
>NW_001855617.1:0-1704 GCF_000209125.1 Entamoeba dispar SAW760
TATTTCTTATTTTTATTATTTGTTGTTATTATTTTATATTAGATGATATTTTATTATTTTATATTTGTTTATATTGTTTGTTTATATTTTATTATTATTATTTATTGTTGTTTATCTTATATCATTTATTTATTATATGTTGTATTGATATTTAACAATGTTAATATGAAATGAATAATAATGAATAAATATAAAATAAGAATAAAAAGATATAAGAATATAACATAAATAATAAAATAAGAAATATATAATAGATATAAAGATAAAAGAAGAAGAATAAAATAAATAAATATAAAATAATATAAATAAAATAAAAAATAAATAAAAAAGAATAAAATAAATATTTTATTATCTTTTTATTTATCTTTTATTCTTATTTCTTTTTATTATTTATTAAATTAACACAATGAATGTGAATATTTCAAATGAAATAAAACAAGAATGAAATATGATCATTTTTATATTCACCATTTCATTTATTGATAGATGAAATGTTCATATTCATTATTGATTTTATTTTATATTCTTTTTTATTTTTATATTTCAAATAAACAATAATGAATAAATATCATTTCATTTCAATTACAATGAATCGTTGTGGTGTGAAACATTCTGGATCTTGTTTTCCACAAAGTGCTTTTGTTATTCCTTTATATGAAAATGAATCTTGATAACAAAATGATTTTGTTTTATTATTTTCTTTATAAACACGAATATCACCTAATCCAAATTCAAATAACCAATCACTTGATTGATTCTCTAAATAAAATGCATATTCTGGTTCTTCAATATCAAATTTCTTCATTCCTTGTATTCTTCCTTTTGATTTTAATGAAAATAAAAATGATTTTGGATCATTTATCCAATTACCAAATTTATCAATTTTCACATTAACATAACCTCCAAATTTATTTCCATTTGTATCTTCAATAATAATTATTATATGTTCTTTATTTATTATTCTTTGACCAAATACTGATGTATTAACATTCCAATCATCAATATCTGAATCAAATATTATATTGGATACTTTTCTATTTGTCCATTCTTCTAGTTGTTTCATTTCTTCAATTGTATTCATTCCTTTCATTATTCTTAATCTTTCTCCTTCTTGTTTCTTTCTTTCTTCTTCTTGTTTCTTTCTTTCTTCTTCTTGTTTCTTTCTTCCTTCCTCTTGTTTCTTTCTCTCTTTTTTTTCTTCTTGTTTCTTCTTCTTCTCAAAATAATCACTATAATATGTTTCCCATTCTTTTTTCTTTTTATTAAATTCTTCTGTGATTTTATCACTTTCTTTTGGTGTTCTGAATATTTTATTTTTCATGACCATTTCTTCAATTGAAATGATTTTATTGATTATTTCATTCCGTGTTTTACTTAGTATTTCTTCATCTGAATTACATTCTTCTATTATTTTCTTCATTTGATTCTTTATTATTTCTATTGTTTTAATTGTTTCTTGACTTTTTTCTATTATTAGTTTTCTTCTTCTTTCTGTTTCATCAATCCTATCAAATATTCCTTCTCCTCTTTTAATAGCTTCTGAATATGTTTCATCTGATTTTATTTCAAATATCTCATTTTTAATACTTCCTAAATAATAATGATATTGTTTAGTAGTATCATCAATTGATTGTTGAATATTTGGAAGTGTTTCTATTTCTTCTTTAAAGAAATGAGTGTTCTTGTTTATTAACTCTTCCATTT
>NW_001855617.1:1804-4262 GCF_000209125.1 Entamoeba dispar SAW760
AAAACATCTTACCCAGTACTGCAAGAATAACAGTGTTTATTATATACAATGATGTGATATCATTGATAATAAAAGAATGGGTATTTATAAAGATGTTATTATTACTTGTTATGATACAAGTATTATTTGATAATATAAGATTAATAAAGAAAAACTGTCTAGTGGTTGATACTAAAAGAATATTAACCCAAAGTAATACATTAGTAATTATATACTCTCCTTAAAATAAGAAAATAAAGAAGAATTTTAAACCCATTAAAATTAAAAAGAAATTAAATAATGAATATTTAAATAATTGATGTTTAAAATACTCTATTCCACATCAAAAATGAGAAAAGGAAAATCTCACGGTTCAACAACTAGAAGCAAAGAATAAGGCAATAGTTGAAGAACAAATACATTTAAAGCAAAGGGATTAATTAATCTCCCCTGAGCAAGGAACAATAGAAGATATTTCTATTAATACTTAATTATCAACTTTTTATTTTTATTGTTTTAAATAACAATAATATATAATAAAATTAATAATAAAATAATAATATTTAATATTATTGTTATTTATCTATAATTAGTTCATTTTTTATTTATTTATTATTCTTATTTTCTATTTGTTTATTTCTTATTTTCATATCCTTTTAACAATGCAGAATATACACCAAATTATGTCGTTATGCTATTGAGTAATGTCATAGAGTCTTGTAAAGAAAATCAAACAAGACACAGGTATTCAAGTTCAAAGAATGAATGAATGAAATAGCAATAAAATGCATAATAATTATGATAAAAGAAATAACAAGAGTGAATAGAAAAAGAAGAACACAAAGAAAAATGAATAAGAAACAAACTAAATATAATGATAATAAACATTATACAAATAATAAACCTAAATTATTAACAATAAATAAAATTGAAATGAAAATTAAAATAATAACAAGAAAATGGGAGAAATGAGAATATTCAGAAATACTTAAAAAGTATGAAGGTAAAGAAATTGTATAATATTGTCCAAGAAGTATATTCAATAAGAAAGAAGAAAACACTAGAGAAAAACAAAGAAGAATTCAAAGATAAAACAAAAGATTGGAAAAGTGAAGATATTAAAACAATCGAAGAAGAAATCAAAAACAAAAATCGAAACAAAGAAATGAACGATAGATGTAAATATGCAAGAATAATAAATGAAAAAGAAAATAAAAGGAAAACACAAGATAAAGAAGAATATAACAAAGAAGAAATTAACACACTTCAAAATAAAATTAAAGAATTAGAAGAAACTATTAAATAACTTCAAACAAAAAAGAAAGAAGAAGAACGAACTATTTCAAATAAAATGATTCAAAAAACACGAGAAACAATTAGGAAAGAGATTGAAGAAGAAATAGAAAAGATTCAAACACAAATAAACAATATTCAGAATACATGTAATGAAATAAGAAAAGAAAACTCTAAATTAAAAGAGGAAAATAATACATTACAAGGAAAAATTAATGAAGCAAATGGTAGAAGGAACATAGAAGTATGAGGTAAGGATGAAACCATCCGAACCCTCCGAGCTAGCTATGAGAGGCTGAAGAAAGAGAAGGACGAAGTCCTTAAAGGTGGTGAGCTGGAGAAGAGTGCTGAGCTGCTAGAGAAAAACATAAGAGATAAAGAAAATCAAATCTCTGTATATCAAAAAAGTGCGATTCAAAACTATGAGATTGCAGAAAAAACAAAAGAAGAATTAGACCATACACAAAGAGAAAATGAAGAACAAAAACAATTAATATCAAAACAACAAGAAAATATCGAAAATTTTTTATCCCAGAAGGAACTAGAGAAGAAGAAAACAATGACTCTAGTGATAAATACACAACAAATATTGAGAACATCATCATCTGGGACAATACAAATGAACCAAACTACAACTATGAAAAAGACAATTCTGGAAATAGAAGAAGAAGAGAGCAAAACACTGAGTATCAAAAAACAAGAAATGATAATCAGTCAAGAAGAGAAGAAAACACAACAAATCAAACAAGTAGAAATTTAATTGATGTGTTGTATTGTTTTGCAATTAATTGGTTAAATAAGAAATTAAATAAGAAATTAAGATGGGAACAAATAGAAAACATAATAAAAGTAATAAATAATAATGTAGATAATGAGAAAGAATACATTAATAATATTAAAAAGTCACATAGAATAAAAGAAACAACTAAAAGATATATTAAAATGAAAATGAACTCCATCATAGAAGGGAAAGTAGAGTGTAACCCAATAATAAAAAACATTATCATAAAAAATAACACTATTGATATTGATGATGAATACCTTAACTCTATCATCACTCAACTTAAAGAAATGAAAATAGATAAATGTGTAAATATTAATTACTACTGGAAAATGAAAGAATCAGATAAATTAATAAGAGAAATTAATAATAAATGGGTATGATCAGGAGAATAGAAAATCTACA
>NW_001855617.1:4362-8825 GCF_000209125.1 Entamoeba dispar SAW760
AAAATGAAATATACCCAAATAACGATATTACTTTAGAATATTGGAAATCGTTATATGAAACACAGGTGATATTAAATAAAGAACATTTGAAAATAAAACAAATCATCTCGTGGAATGAAAGATACAGAAATTATGATAATGTCATCATCACATTGGATGATTTAAATTTAAGAATGATGAAAATAAGTAATTGGAAAGCACCAGGCATTGACACTATATATGGGTATTATTGGAAGAGAATGTCATCATCAAGAGATTCCATTCTTAATATATTCAATGATTGGTTAAACTTCAATGAAAACATCACTCTAGACATGGTAAGTGGAAGAACTATATTAATCCACAAATGAGGTGATAGGAACGATGTCACTAATTATCGTCATATCAGTTGTACAAATGTAATTATGAAAGTATTTACCTCCATATTGAAAGATAATATTCACAATAGAATTAACATGAATAGTGAATCATTAAAAATTAGTAAAAATCAATTATGATGTAAACTGCAATCTCTTGATGATAAAGAAGGATTAATTAACAGTTATATGTTAAAGCAGCAAAAAGAAGAGAAATACACAAAATATGTAGAGTCATATTATGACATTAAGAAAGCATATGACTCAATAAATCATGAATGGGTAATAGAATCACTTAAATATTTTAATGTAGAGGGAGTCATCATAGACATTGTAGAAAGTATGATGAACAGATGGAAGATATTCATAGGATATAAATATAATGAATATCTAGGATGTATTAAATTGATGAATTTTACAATGTGATTCATTATCATTTCTACTCTTCTTCATCCAAATGAATGTAATTTCTCAAATCATAGAAGAGAAGTTCCCAAAATCAAACCATACATTGTATATGGATGAATTGAGAATAATGACACAAAGTAGTGAAGAAATGTGAACAATCCACAATGAAATTAAAGAAATAATAAGTGGAATAGGGATGGAAATGAATGAAAAGAAATCAGGAATGGTATTAAAGAACATTAATAAAATACCAGATGGAATGCAAAACATCCCATTAATTGAAGGAGAGGA
Source organism: Entamoeba dispar SAW760 (assembly GCF_000209125.1). Lineage (NCBI taxonomy): Eukaryota > Evosea > Mastigamoebida > Endamoebidae > Entamoeba > Entamoeba dispar. The sequence continues at coordinate 5,418 of NW_001855617.1, forward strand.
ATTGTATAAATATTTAGGTGTATGGCAGTCCGATGAAATTAATGATACCTTCAATTGTAAAATCATCAAATAAAAGATGATGAAGAAAATGGAAGAGATAAATACTGATGAATGTAGTAATAGAAGTTATATTACAAGAATTAATATTGAAGTAATACCCATCTTCAGATATTCAGCATCAGTAGTAAATTGGAATGTAACTTAGATAGAATGGATTTGGAGATAAGAAAATATTTAAGAAAGGCAAAATACATTGTTGTAACTCCAAAGACCGTCTATATGTCAATATAAATGAAATGGGTGAATGATTAATAAGCCTAATTGACGAATATGTTATTGAATTAATCAGAACAGTAATGTACTAATGTACAAGAGTGAAATAAGAAATAATATAATAGATAGATGGTATTCCAAGAAAGGAATATTGAATAGAATTAAAAAAGCACTAATCATAAAATCACAGAAACCCAAATAGAAGAAATAATAAATGAAATGAAAATGAAAATAAAAAAGAAGTAGTATTAAAAATAAATAAAATAATAACCAACCAATACATCAAAAAATGGAAGTCCCATCAAACAAGTTGACATTTTAGAAGATGGTTCGAGTCAAAATTTGTAGATAAAACTACTACAATAAATGCATGGAAGTCCATCAATATAAAGAAAAATTCATTTCTCCAATTAACTAAAATACAAGATGGAGCAATATTTTGTGGGTACAGGAAAGCAAAAATAATAAAAAATGAAAGATTGAAGTACTGCCCACTTTGTAAATACAAGATATCCACAGTAGAACACATTCTACTATCTTGTATTTGTCATAAGAAATCACAAATGGAGAAACATGACAATATTGGCATTATCATATGGGTTAATAAGAAAATACACATGAAATAAACAATACAAGAAACCCCCATATGAAACAGTGTTCCAATACAATGACATCACTATGATATGGAACAAACAAATAATGCCAAAAAGTGATGGACTATATCATAAAAGACAAGATATATATGTAATAGATAAAAAGAATAAAACTGGTCTAATAATTGATATGACTATTGTGGCAGATCATAATATTAATGGAGACTATTTGAATAAAAGAAATATGTATAAAGAATTAAAAAATAGGGTAATTAAAATAGAGAAATTAAAGGATGTCAAAATAATTGGAGTAGTAATTTGGATTAATGGGCTAATAAATTTTGAAAGTATTAAAATAGTTAAATAATTAAAAATCGAAATTGACATCATTAAAGAAATCAAAAACCATGTAATTAGGAACATGATGGACGTCATGGAACACTGTTTCTACCACAACCAAACATATGTTTTTGAACTACATGACGAAGACTCATTGACGGGATTAGTCTCCAGTGAGGTAGGAACAATAGACACAAATTCTATTAATACTTAATTAACTACTTTTATATTTCTTTATTTCTTATTTATTCATTTTATTTCTCTTTCTTATTCTTTATTTCTTATTCTTTATTTTATTCATTTTTTATATTTCTCTTTTTATTCTTTATATTTGTTATTTCTTTATATTCTTTTTGTTTTATGTTGTTCTTTTATTTCTATTATTTATTATTTTTATTCTCTTTTTATCATTTATTCTTTATTTCTATTCTCTTATTTATTTTATTTGATATAAATCTATTTATTTCATTTCTTTATATTTTATTATCCTAATTATTATTTATTATTTTATTCTTTCTTCATTTAATGATTTAATATGATTATTCTAATATTAATCATGTTTATGTTTATTATGTTTATTGATACTCCCTTTGAACAATATTCTTCAATACTTTTATTTTTATTATATTCAAATTTATATCATGATTCAAAATATGATAGTACACATTTTGTACTCATTTCTCTATTATCTTCACATTCATATCATCAATGTACATGTTTTATATTAATTTCTTTATCATATTTATTATCTATTTTAACTATTCTTTTATTATTTTGATTCCATTTTATTTGATATTTCTTTATTATCTTTTTTGTTTCTTCTTCATTTCTTCTATTATTTCATCTCATATAACATATTGATATATATTCACTCTTTCATCTATTACATCTTTTATAAATTCTCTATGTTTATTTTCATATATTCATAATTAAATCTATATGTTTCTAAAATATTTATTCTAAATTTATATCTTTATTCTTTTAATTTATTATTTTTATCTTTATCATTTAAATCAATAACATCAGTTGGTGATAATATTACTTCAATTTCTTCATCTTTACTATATGAATCACCATCATATCATACAATAATACCACTTCTCCATTCTTTTATTCATTTTGTTATAAATGAACAAGTAAAATAACAAAATGAATATGTATAAATTATTATTTCTGTTGGTTTTCTTGATTTTCTCATTATTTTTTGTTTCTTATTTCATAACTGATGGTTATGAAACTTTATGTTCAAAATCTTCATATTTAATAATATTTGTTTTGTATATCATTCTCTATGTGTTTTTGTATTATTCTCTTTCTCTCTTATTTCACATGTTTCTTGTTCATACAAACTTGTATTATGGTTTTTTTCATTATAATTTTTATAAATTTTGATATTCTTCATGAATACATTGTGTTAACATCATCTTATGTTGATATATTTTTCTCAATCTATTGTGATTAATTACAATATCAATATCTATTATTTGTGAATATGAGTTGAATTAGTTATTTATTAGAATCAAATAAATCAATAAATTTTAAAATAGTATTTTCATATGATTTAACATATGAATATTTAAGATAAAATGATAAAATGATAAATGTACTAATTTTATTATATGTTAATAAACAATATATTTTATTATATTCTGATTTATATGCTTTATTTATTCTTTGTTTTATTTTCATTCTTTTCTTAATTTCTTTTCTTGATTTTATTTCTTCTTGTGTTAATTTTAGTTGATTTCATTGTTTAACTTCTTCTCTTTGAAGTAATTATTTAAATGATTTATTAGATGTTGATAACTTTAATATACAATATTTATTTATTAGATTTTATTCATTTTCTAATATAATACTTATTAGTGTATTTAAATATTCTTTTGTTAATAGTAAACTATCAAATATTCAAATTATATTTCTTCATTTACCATTTGTAAATTGTTCATATGGACATTTCAATCAAATGAAGTTCTTTCTATTTTCATGAATAATATTAAATAGATATTCTTTATTTATTGTTTTAAATGGTATATTTTCATTATTAATCACTTCTCGTTGAATATTAATAAGAGTACTAATAATTTCATTTCTACTAATTAATTATATTTTCTTATTATTATCAATATTTATTCTAAATGAAATGAAATAAATAAAATTAGTTATTTTGATTTTTGTTTAATTAATTTATTTATTGTTAGTA
>NW_001855616.1:0-1020 GCF_000209125.1 Entamoeba dispar SAW760
ATACTAATTTATTAGAAGTCTTCAATAGTATAGCTGGTTAGTATCTTCGCCTGTCACGTGAAAGACGGGGTTCGAATCCCCGTTGAAGAGTTCACTTTTTATACTATAATATTTCTTTTTATAAGTATATATATGACTATTTATTATACTATTTTTTGTTACAATAAAATATATATTATTCCTTTCTTATATATATTTATTTTTATTTATTATATTTCTTTTTTACTATATTATTTATATTCTTTATAAAAAGAGTACGACAGTGGCAGGATTTGAACCTACGCATCCAGAGGATAATTGATTTCAAGTCAATCGCCTTAGACCACTCGGCCACACTGTCAATCTGAGTACTATTATTATATGAACCTATATATATATATTTATTTATGTATGTATGTATTTTCTGTTTTTATTATATAACTATCATTATATCAACCTTTATACATCTAACTATATATATATAACTATAACTATTCTTTCTTATATTTTATCCTTTCTTTTATATATATATACCTCTACCATATTTTACTTATATACTTATTATCCTTACACTTTTTATACACCTATTATATATATATATATATTATTTATTATATATATTATATCCTTTATATTATATATCATATATCATATCCTTTATACTTTATATACCTTTAATATCTTACTTTATTACTTTATTACTTTATTCCTTTATTCCTTTATTACTTTATTCCTATATTACTTTATTCCTTTATTCCTTTATTACTTTATTCCTATATTCCTTTATTACTTTATTCCTTTATTCCTTTATTACTTAATTATCTTACTTTACAGTACTCCCCCCATTTTTATACTAATTTATTAGAAGTCTTCAATAGTATAGCTGGTTAGTATCTTCGCCTGTCACGTGAAAGACCGGGGTTCGAATCCCCGTTGAAGAGTTCACTTTTTATACTATAATATTTCTTTTTATAAGTATATATATGACTATTTATTATACTATTTTTTTGTTACAATAAAATATATATTATTCCTTTCTTA
>NW_001855615.1:0-2021 GCF_000209125.1 Entamoeba dispar SAW760
TTATTTTCTTTATATCTATTATATTTATTGTTGAAAATTTGAATATATTAAAGAACAAAACAGTTAAATTAAATGTGTTAATAATGAAATAAATATTAATCATTTAAACATTGTTATATTTAAATATTATATTTATAATCATTATAATGAATATTTAATGAATTAATTAAATGATAAATATGATAAATATGATATTTCATTGTTATATAAATGAAATATATTCAAATTATTATTTAATCTATTCTTTATTTAATTATTCTAATTTAAAAAAGAATTCATTGTATCATTTATTTATGATTAATTCATTTAATTTTGTTATTTTATTTGAAAATATTTTATCATTAATAATTGAATAAAAATAATTATTGTTTTGTGTTTAATTCTTATTTATTTCATATCATGTTAATTATAATGATATTCATTATTCAGAATGTATTTTTATTATCTTTCTTATTATTTATTCACATTTTCATGAAATAATAAATGTATTCATATCATTACATTCACCATTTTATTTAAAATTAAAATAAATGAAGTTGTATAATAAAATTATTTAATTATTTCAATTTCTATTCTTTCTTTCATTTTTATCATCATTTTCTTTTCATATTTATTCTTTTCATGTTATTATTATTAACTTATCAAATATATCAATTCAATAATACAATTTATGTATTTATTTATTATTTACATTTTATTATCAATAAATATCAATATTAAGTTTTTAAAGTGTAATGAATGAGAATAGGGTAAATAATAAAATAAATAAGAAGAATGAATAAATTAATAGAAATTAATGTGTATATCATTGTTTGTATTTGTAATAATCAATTTATTCACAACATTCTTTTACAATAAATAAATTAGAAACAACAAAATCAAAGAACTAATAAAATGAAATTAACTAAAAATCCATCATTAAGAAATGCAAACAAACCCTGATGTTTATTACAACATCGAAATGATTGACATGATGAATTGTCAATATCTGTCAACTATCAATGAAGAAAAACCAATCAAACAAGATAAGAGTGAAAAAGAAATGATGAAAAGAGAAATAAAGAAAAGAAATTATCATCAGATTAAAACAAGAAAGACAGACAACCACAAAATAGGAAAGAAGAGTTATGAACACATCAAAGAAGATAAAAGAAGCACTCAAAGAAGTGATGATGATACAATTGAAGAAGATGAGTACGAAAGAAATGAGAAAAAAAGAATAAAGAGAAGAATGAATGAAATGATGAAAGAAGTTGAAGAGAAAGAAATGAACAAAAGAAAAATTAAAGAAAATATGAAGAAAGAATGGAATGAAAGAAAAGAAAGTGGAGATATTTTGATGAGAGAAGAAGAAAGAATAAAAGAAGAAATTGAAACACAATATTCAAACACACCAAATTATCAAGAAAACAAAATATACAATATTATTAAAGAAGGATATCAAAGAATCAAAAAAGGAGAAATTATCAATGAAAAAGAATATCAAGAAGAAACAAAGAAATGTGGATGGAGTGTTGGGAGTGATTTAACAATTATTTCAATGATAAAGAAATATGGAATATGTAATAAGAAAGAAATATATCATAATCCAATTATTCAATATCAATTAGAAGAAATAAATGGAATTAGAAATGAAGAATGTTGTCAAAAAGTTATTTCAGAACGAATTAAATATATTGTAGAATTAATAACAATTAAATGTAAATTATAATTCATTCTATAAATTATCACATCCAAAATATTAATTATTTAATTATTTATATCATTAAATTATTCAATAAAATATAATCATTATTTTCATTTTATTTCTTATTTTAATTAAATTATATAATAAATAATGAATAAATGATAAAATTATGAAAATATTTAATTAATATCTATACAAATCAATTTTATCATTCATAAAAATATTAATTTATATTTATTTCTTTTATTTTAATCATTTTTATAACAATGATTAATTTAATTCTATTTGATTTTATTCTCCAATTCATTCATTTTTAGTTATTTTCTTATTATTT
>NW_001855614.1:0-1982 GCF_000209125.1 Entamoeba dispar SAW760
ATAGGGCTTGTGGCGCAATGGAAACGCATCAGACTACGAATCTGGGGATTGCAGGTTCGATCCCTGCCAAGCTCGTCTTTTTATTGACTAGATTACTTTACTTTAATCCCTTTCAACTTCTATAACCTTTATATTCTATTATATATATATTTCTTTATTTATATATATATATATATTTCTTTATTTATTTATTTATATATATCTTTATTTATATATCTATGTATGTATTTATTTCTATATTCCTTTATTTCTATATTTCTATATTTCTATATTCCTTTATTCCTTTATTCCTTTATTTAAAAAAAAACTCTCTATATAAAAACAAAAAGGTAGATTACCTGACGTTCCCATCTGTGTGAACATAATGGTACTGATCAGGCTCTAAGCATCTTTACTTCCGTGTTCGGATGGGAACGGGTGTATCCTACTTGATATGAACCTACCGTTATCCTACTTACTTATGACTATGACTATCATATATTTTCTTATATTATTATATTATTATATGACTATGTACTTTTATTATTATTCCTAGTCTGTTTATTTTATATCTTATCTTTCTTATGTCTTTTATATATCATATCTATATCTATATCTATATCATATCTATATCATTTATATAACTTATATCATTTATATAACTTATATCATTTATATAACTTATAACATTTATATAACTTATAACATTTATATAACTTATATATCCCTTTTTTTATCTTCCCAGTATTTTATGAATGTTATAGGGCTTGTGGCGCAATGGAAACGCATCAGACTACGAATCTGGGGATTGCAGGTTCGATCCCTGCCAAGCTCGTCTTTTTATTGACTAGATTACTTTACTTTAATCCCTTTCAACTTCTATAACCTTTATATTCTATTATATATATATTTCTTTATTTATATATATATATATATTTCTTTATTTATTTATTTATATATATCTTTATTTATATATCTATGTATGTATTTATTTCTATATTCCTTTATTTCTATATTTCTATATTTCTATATTCCTTTATTCCTTTATTCCTTTATTTAAAAAAAAACTCTCTATATAAAAACAAAAAGGTAGATTACCTGACGTTCCCATCTGTGTGAACATAATGGTACTGATCAGGCTCTAAGCATCTTTACTTCCGTGTTCGGATGGGAACGGGTGTATCCTACTTGATATGAACCTACCGTTATCCTACTTACTTATGACTATGACTATCATATATTTTCTTATATTATTATATTATTATATGACTATGTACTTTTATTATTATTCCTAGTCTGTTTATTTTATATCTTATCTTTCTTATGTCTTTTATATATCATATCTATATCTATATCTATATCATATCTATATCATTTATATAACTTATATCATTTATATAACTTATATCATTTATATAACTTATAACATTTATATAACTTATAACATTTATATAACTTATATATCCCTTTTTTTATCTTCCCAGTATTTTATGAATGTTATAGGGCTTGTGGCGCAATGGAAACGCATCAGACTACGAATCTGGGGATTGCAGGTTCGATCCCTGCCAAGCTCGTCTTTTTATTGACTAGATTACTTTACTTTAATCCCTTTCAACTTCTATAACCTTTATATTCTATTATATATATATTTCTTTATTTATATATATATATATATTTCTTTATTTATTTATTTATATATATCTTTATTTATATATCTATGTATGTATTTATTTCTATATTCCTTTATTTCTATATTTCTATATTTCTATATTCCTTTATTCCTTTATTCCTTTATTTAAAAAAAAACTCTCTATATAAAAACAAAAAGGTAGATTACCTGACGTTCCCATCTGTGTGAACATAATGGTACTGATCAGGCTCTAAGCATCTTTACTTCCGTGTTCGGATGGGAACGGGTGTATCCTACTTGATATGAACCTACCGTTATCCTACTTACTTATGACTATGACTATCATATATTTTCTTATATTATTATATTATTA
>NW_001855613.1:0-2593 GCF_000209125.1 Entamoeba dispar SAW760
TTTCTGCTTAACTTCTGCTTAACTTATGCTTACTGAAAGCTTCCGTGGCTCAGTCGGCAGAGCGAACGGCTGTTAACCGTTAGGTCCTTGGTTCGATCCCAAGCGGAAGCGTCTTTTTTACTATTATTATTAACCTTTATGCTACTATTATTATTATTATCATCTTATTCACTTATTATTATATTATTATATTATATTATTATGTTCTTTTTTTATTCCCTTATTCCCTTATTCTTTCTCTTTAGTAGATATATTCTTATATTTCTATTTCTATTTATTATACTTATACATGTATATATGTATATATCTTTTTATACTTCCTTAGTATTTTACTTAGTATTTTACTTCCTATATCCTTATTAGATGTACCTACTTTATACTATTACCTATATGCTATTCTTATCCCTTTATACTATACTATTCTATTCCTCTTATACTATTCTTATCCCTTTATACCTTTATATTCTTATACTTTTATACTTTTATACTTTTATACCTATAACCATTTATACCTTTATACCTTTATACCTTTATACCTTTATACTTTATACTATTTCCTCTTATACCACCTATTCTTATTATAAAAATACGCCCCCCGTGGGGCTCGAACCCACGACCGCGCGGTTAAGAGCCGCGCGCTCTACCGACTGAGCTAGGAAGGCTCACAGATTATTAGTATTCTTGACTTCTAGACTATGACTATATTTATATATATTTTTATATTTATTTAAATTTTATTTTATTATTTATGTTTATTTTATATATGTAATAGACTTATTATATTTATTCCTTTTTATTTCTATATTTCTTTATATATTATATATTACTTATTACTTATTACTTATTACTTATTTTATACCTATTATATATAGACTATCTTTACTATACCTTATTCTTATTTTTTACTTTTTACTTTTTACTTTTTATTTCTTCTATGTATATATATATATTATATATGTACTTATGTACTTCTTATTCTTTTATGTATATATGTACTTATGTATATATTTATATATTTATATATGTATATATTTATATATGTATATATGTATATATGTACCCTCTTATTATGTTTATCCTATTATTACCCTTCTTATTACTCCTTATAACTTTATCCTATTATTACCTATTCAACTTATGCTTATCATATTTACTTTATCATATCTACTTTATTATTTCTACTTTATCATTTCTGCTTATCATATCTACTTTATCATTTCTGCTTATCATATCTACTTTAACATTTCTGCTTAACTTCTGCTTAACTTATGCTTACTGAAAGCTTCCGTGGCTCAGTCGGCAGAGCGAACGGCTGTTAACCGTTAGGTCCTTGGTTCGATCCCAAGCGGAAGCGTCTTTTTTACTATTATTATTAACCTTTATGCTACTATTATTATTATTATCATCTTATTCACTTATTATTATATTATTATATTATATTATTATGTTCTTTTTTTATTCCCTTATTCCCTTATTCTTTCTCTTTAGTAGATATATTCTTATATTTCTATTTCTATTTATTATACTTATACATGTATATATGTATATATCTTTTTATACTTCCTTAGTATTTTACTTAGTATTTTACTTCCTATATCCTTATTAGATGTACCTACTTTATACTATTACCTATATGCTATTCTTATCCCTTTATACTATACTATTCTATTCCTCTTATACTATTCTTATCCCTTTATACCTTTATATTCTTATACTTTTATACTTTTATACTTTTATACCTATAACCATTTATACCTTTATACCTTTATACCTTTATACCTTTATACTTTATACTATTTCCTCTTATACCACCTATTCTTATTATAAAAATACGCCCCCCGTGGGGCTCGAACCCACGACCGCGCGGTTAAGAGCCGCGCGCTCTACCGACTGAGCTAGGAAGGCTCACAGATTATTAGTATTCTTGACTTCTAGACTATGACTATATTTATATATATTTTTATATTTATTTAAATTTTATTTTATTATTTATGTTTATTTTATATATGTAATGACTTATTATATTTATTCCTTTTTATTTCTATATTTCTTTATATATTATATATTACTTATTACTTATTACTTATTACTTATTTTATACCTATTATATATAGACTATCTTTACTATACCTTATTCTTATTTTTTACTTTTTACTTTTTACTTTTTATTTCTTCTATGTATATATATATATTATATATGTACTTATGTACTTCTTATTCTTTTATGTATATATGTACTTATGTATATATTTATATATTTATATATGTATATATTTATATATGTATATATGTATATATGTACCCTCTTATTATGTTTATCCTATTATTACCCTTCTTATTACTCCTTATAACTTTATCCTATTATTACCTATTCAACTTATGCTTATCATATTTACTTTATCATATCTACTTTATTATTTCTACTTTATCATTTCTGCTTATCATATCTACTTTATCATTTCTGCTTATCATATCTACTTTAACATTTCTGCTTAACTTCTGCTTAACTTATGCTTACTGAAAGCTTCCGTGGCTCAGTCGGCAGAGCGAACGGCTGTTAACCGTTAGGTCCTTGGTTCGTCCCAAGCGGAAG
>NW_001855612.1:0-2153 GCF_000209125.1 Entamoeba dispar SAW760
ATTATTATTTTCTTTTGTATAATTTTCTTTATTTCAAAACAAGTTAAATTAATAGATTAAAACGATTAAAACTAACTCAATCAATAGTATTAATATTTTAATTATTCATTAATGAATTGGTATGAATGTAAAAAGATTAATGTATTATATAATTCATTATGATTTAATGATAAGTGATTTAATGATTTAATTGAAATGAAGTATAGAAATAAAGAAGTAATTGATGATCAATTTATTTAATAGAGAGTGGATGATGTAATCTCATCTGTGAAATATGAAATATAAAAATCAAATTCCACTTCCTTATTTTTTATCTTTTCTCTTCTTTTTCTTTTTATTTCTTATTCTTTTATTCTTTTTCTTATTTCTTATTCTCTTTTATTTCTTTACTTCTTTTATCTTTTCTTATTCTTTTTTCTTTTTATTATTCTCTTATTTCCCTTTATTTATCTTTCTTATTTATTGTTCTTCTTTTATTTCTTTATTTTACTTCTTCTTTCACTTTTTATTCTTTTATTTCTTTTCTTAATTTTATTTTACTTCTTCTTTTATTTTACTTCTTATTTGTCTTTAATAGTAATTGTTTTCTTCATTTCTTCTTATTTTATTTCTTTTTATTTTATTTCTTTTTATTTATCAACTTCTTTTATTATTTTTCCTTCTTTTTCTTTATTTCTTCTCTCTTTCTTTTTTATTTCAAATGAAATCAAGAATAAAAAATAAGAAAAAAATAAAAATAAGAAAAATCAAAAGAACAAGAAATTTTTATTTCATTTTATTCAAATAAGAATTACATCCATCAAATTGTAAAGAATAAATTGAACATGAAACATTTAATACAAATACCATCATGAACATTAGAATATATTAATATAAGAAACATGAACAATAATTAATAAATTGAATAATATAGGTTATAGTATTAATATATAAAGAAATATAAAAGGAAGATAGATTAATAAACATAGGGAATAAGAATAAAGAATAAAATAAATAAAGAATATACCAAAGAGAATAGAAATACTATAAAGTTAATAAAATAAGTAAGAGTAGAACAAGTTTTATTTAGTTCAGTTTGATCAAGTGAGAATACATCTCATTGATCACTCTCTACGGAATGATGTCCATGAGGTAGTTGTATAACTCTATAATCAGGCACATGGACAGCACAATAATTCATTAAGTTTTTCAAGGATATAAATAATATAAGAAATAAGAATAAAATATAAAGAAATAATATAGAAAGAACAATTAAAACACAAATAAAAAGAAAACATAAAAGAAAATAAAGAAAAGAAAATTAAAGAAAAATAAAGTCAAAATAATCTCGTGTTTTAAAGCATTAAAACATAAAGAATTAGAAGTAGTTAAAAAGTAAAATAACAGGAGATAGAAAGAGATAATAAAACATAAATAAAGAAAAGTATAAAGAGAAATAGAAAAGAATAATAAAAGAAAGGAAAGATAGTAAAGTAGGAAAAGAAGTATTAGAATAATAAAATAATCAAAGAAGAAAATAAAGAAAAGAAATAAAACATAGAAATAAAGGAAAAAATGAAGAATAAAAAGAAATAGAAAGAAAAGAAAATAATAAAGAAGGATAGTTGGCATGATAAAAAGAAGAGAAATAAAATAAAAGAAAGGAAAAACATAAAAGAATAGATAGATTAAATAAAAAGAAAATAATAAAATATAAAATATAAAAGAATAAAAATAAAGAATAAATCAAATAATAATAAAGAAGGAAGAAAGATAAAAAGAAGGAAAATATATAAAAGAAAAAAAAAGAAAATAAATAAAAGAGATAGAAGAAGGAATATAAAATCAGAAGGAGGTTGGAATCATAAAGTAAAGAATAAACATATAAAAGAATAAAAAAAATAGCAGTTAATAGATATATCCATAAATGGATTTTCTTCATATTGAGAAGTGATTGATTCAGTTTGTTCAATCTGCTCTATTTCTACAATAGAGTTCATTTCTAACATACTCGCATTAGAAGGATCCTCTTCTAATGTGTTGCCAGTGTGAATAAACATATAAAAGAATAAGTAAAGAAAATAAGAAAATAAAGAAAAAGAGAAAGAAGATAAAATAAAGGGGAATAAAGAAATTAAAAAAAAAGAAATAAAAAAAAAATAAGAAAGTAACAA
>NW_001855611.1:0-1079 GCF_000209125.1 Entamoeba dispar SAW760
CTACTAGACTACACAAGATATTAAAAGACTATTAATGTTTGTATTATTTAAACACAAAGAGATTATTAATGTTTGTATTATTTAATTTATAATTCTATACTAACCAAATAGATGAATAACTATGTATAATATAATAGTTTTGGGTCTCAAAAAACCCACGAGAAACAAAACTATTTTGAGTAGTATTTAATTATGTTAAGCATTCTTAAAATAAATTATAAACATATTTACAGCTTCATTAAATAAAACCATAAACATACATTACCATAAAAGCATTAAGAGAATAAGGATGATTAATAATAATTAATGCTACTATATAATGAGAGGAATAATAAAGAGAGAATATAGCATTTACGTTTGTTTAAATAATAAATTATGAGAGAATAGCACAGTTTGTCAATAAAATAATAAATAAAATAAGTATTCATAATATTTAGGGAGAATAATATAAGAGATAAACAGAATAAGTAATCTCATAGAAGAGATTAATTAAAGAAATAAGAAATGATTATTAAAAGAATTTAATATAATCATAATAGATATATGTTGTTAAGAATGAAAGAATTTAAAGAAATAAATATAAGACTGAATATAAAGAAAATTGTACTTGATCTAACTATATAAAAGTAATTAGATGACAGAACAGATTTAAATAATATAAGTTTGTTTTTTAGTATAATTAGTAAATAAAAAAGAAGTCAAAAGTAGGAGAATAAAGAAAGGAAAAATGGATATAAATACAAAAGAGAAGTAAGAATAAAGAATCCTTCCTTTTAAAAAGGAAGAAGAATAAAATATCTGGTTGATCCTGCCAGTATTATATGCTGATGTTAAAGATTAAGCCATGCATGTGTAAGTATAAAGACCAAGTAGATGAAACTGCGGACGGCTCATTATAACAGTAATAGTTTCTTTGGTTAGTAAAGTACAAGATAGCTTTGTGAATGATAAAGATATACTTGAGACGATCCAATTTGTATTAGTACAAGTGGCCATTTATGTAAGTAAATGAGAATGACATTCTAAGTGAGTTAGATGCCACGACATTGTAGAAACACACAGTGTTTACAGTACCCATG
>NW_001855610.1:0-1041 GCF_000209125.1 Entamoeba dispar SAW760
AGAATAAACATAATAATATATATATATATATACATAAATTTTTAATATAATAAGAATATGGAAGTACTACTGTATATAAAAGAGAATATAAGATATATAAGAAATAACATAAAAGAATAAAAGGTAATAATAGATAATAATGGAGGTGAGGGGTATCGATCCCCTTGCCCCTCGCATGCAAAGCGAGTGCTCTACCATCTGAGCTACACCCCCATTAACAATAAAGGGGAGGGGGAAAGTAGGAGTAGTAAGAGTAGTAGGTATAGTAGGTATAGTAAGAGTAGTAAGAGTAGTAGGTATAGTAAGAGGAATAAGAGATGTAAGAGATGTAAGAGATGTAAGAGATGTAAGAGATGTAAGAAATGTAAGAAATGTAAGAGATGTAAGAGATGTAACAGTAGTAAGTATAAGAAGTGAGAATAGATATAATAGATAAGAAGTGGAATAATAAAAATAATAAGGATAATAAATATATATAATATATATAATATAAATAATATAATAAAGGTATAGAGTAAGAATAGATATAATATATATAATAAGTATAATAAGTATAATATATAAGAGGAATAGATAAAGTTAATAGTATAAGTGACTAATAAATAAGAATATATACATATATATAGTATAAAAAGTGAACTCTTCAACGGGGATTCGAACCCCGGTCTTTCACGTGACAGGCGAAGATACTAACCAGCTATACTATTGAAGACTTCTATAAGAAGGTAAGAGTTGTATATATATACATGAATAAGTGTAATATATGAAGGTAAGAGTTGTATATATATATAAATATATAAATAAATATATATATATATGAATAAGTGGATAGAAGATATAAAATAGATATAAAAAAAAAGATAGAATATATATATTAATTAGATATTATAAGGTATAAATTTATAAAAAAATATATTATAAGAGATAGCCATATTAATCAAAGACAATGGTGGCCGAAGCGGTTAAGGCGGCTCCCCTGCTAGGAGTTTCCATTGGGAGCGTAGGGTCGAATCCTGCCCATGTCGTTTTATCATAAAATAT
>NW_001855609.1:0-2225 GCF_000209125.1 Entamoeba dispar SAW760
AAGAAAACTAGTAATAGAAAAAAGTCAAGAAACAATTAAAAGAATAGAAATAATAAAGAATCAAATGAACAAAATAATAGAAGAATATAATTATGATGAAATATTTAATAAAGTAACGAATGAACTAATAAATGAAATCATTTCAGTTGAAGAATGAATAAAAGATAAAATATTCAGAAAATAGAATAAATTAAGAAAACTCAAGAAATAATTAATAAAAATGAAGAGTAGAAATGATTTATGATTATTTATATAGAAGAAGTAAAGAAAAATAGGATTAGAAAGAATGAGAGGAATGAGCATATAGAAGAAATTCACCAAATAGTAGAATGAACGTCAAGAAGAGTATTCAATATACTAATTAATTCAAATAATGATGGTTGAGATGTTAATACATGAGTATTTGGTGATAGAGTAATGAATAAAGAACATATACCAATTATTATTGAAAATACAAATGGAAATAAATTTAGAGGATATGTTAATGTGAAAATTGATAAAGTTAGTAAAATGATAAATAACCCAAAATCATTTTTATTTTCATTAGAACCAAAATGAAGATTAAAAGGGAATGATGAAATTTAATATCAATGAATAATGATATAAACAAAGTTTATATGAGTAATCAATTGATTATATTTTTGTATTTAGAATGGTGATAACGTGTTATAATGAAAGTGGTAAAAGGAGTTTGTTTTTGTAAACAACAAACATTTCATATAACAAAATATCAAAATTCACTTTATCGAAAACATTAACAGAATGTTTCATACCAAAACGAATCATTGTAATTGAAAGGAAATAATTTTTATATTTTAAGTAAATAAATGAATAAGAATAACAAAAATATAAATAAGAAAAGACAAAATAAATTATTATTTATATTTCTTTATTATTCTTCTTTTATATTCATTCATTAATACTTATTTCATATTATCATTGATAAATAAATATACAAGACAAAACAATAAAATAATAAAATAAAATATAAGATAAAAATAAGAATAGAAAATACAATAATAAATAATAAAGAAGGAATGAAAATATAATACAATGAAATAATGATAACATCAATGTATTTTAATAATGTTAATAACTTTGTTAGTTTAGAAATTTGTCTAAGTCATTAAAAGGAAACAGTAAAAGAAAATATGAAAAATATATAATTTAACAGAACATGATAGAGATTTGGAAATATAATACCAATAGAAATTAATTCCATCTAATCTAGACCTTTATAAATACAAACTAAAAATTACTATACACTACCCGTTATAAATTGCTTTGAGTAAACACAAAATAATTTCTAATCAAAAAATCAATCAAAATTAATGTCTAGTTTTTTAAAGTAATGAATTTCCTTTTAACTTTTCTTGTAACATTTCTTCTGCTGTCTTCTTTGTTTTTGGTTCTTTCATTGATTCAGTAAGACTAATCTTTCTTTTTCTGTCGTCAGCAATTTCAACGTCTGCAAATCCAGTTAGTGCACTTTGTTTTTTCATTCGTTTAATTTTCAATTCTTTCTTTGCAGTTTCTTTATCTTCAATATCAGCAACTCTCATTTCTTCCTCCATCTTTTCAACTAAGTCATTTTGGTCGTCTTGTTCGTTATCAGAGTCTTCAAATTTGATGTATGTTCCAACTGAGTGAATTGCTTTCTTAGTTAATCGTTTTGGTTTAATTGAAATATCGAATTGTTTTGGTTTGACTTCTTCAATAATCTGTTCATCTGCTTTTTCTAATAGATCATCATCATCATCTTCTTCTTCTTCTTCAGCTTTTGTAGCAGCTTCTTCTACAACATCGTCATCGTCATCTTCAAATTTAATATGATCTTCTTTGTTTGTTTCTTCTAATTTATCAGCAAATAATCCATAAGATTGTCTCATTGCTTTTTCATCAACTTTTTCAGAATCAAAAACAGTTTTGTTATGCATCTTTGTTAGACTATAAATATATGCATCAATACTCTTTTCAGCATAGTGTTTAATAATTGGAAGTTCAATCATTAACTCAGTGATATCATTAGCAATATTCTTCATTCGTGCAATATTTGGTTCTACTCTATTCAATGGTACTTTAGCTTTTTCTATTGTTCGATAAATGCTTGTTCATTATGTGTAAGTAATAATAATGCTTGACCATTATGATTTAAACGTGCTGTTCTTCAACTCTATGGATGTATTGAGCTGTATCTTCAGGACATCATATTGACATCCATCTAC
>NW_001855608.1:0-3591 GCF_000209125.1 Entamoeba dispar SAW760
TAAAAAGATAAATAAGAGATAAAGAAAAAAGATAAAAAGATAAAGAAAAAGGAAGAAAAAGAGTAATAAAAGATGAAATAATAAGGTAAAAAAAAGAAATAATAAAGAAAATAATAAAAAGATAAAAAGAGAAGATAATAAAAAGATAAAAAGAAAATAAAAAAAATAAAGGGGTAAATAAAGATGATAAAATTTTATAATAAAAATAATAATAATAAAATTAATAAAAAATAAGAAAAAATAAAATTTAAATTTTATATTTCATATTACTCAATTAAAATTACTTCATTCACTCTTTATTAAATAATTTGATTGACTATAAAATACTTCTATATTTCTACATTTCATTTCTATGATATCCATACTATTTCATTATATCATTCATATTCATTATTTATTATATCATTTACCATTAATTCATAATGAATTATAATAATGTATTCTTTTTACATTTATACAAAATCATTAATGAATAATTAAATTAAATGACATTATTACTAATAGAATTAGTTTTACACCAAATAAACTAATAAATTAACATAAATTAAGAAGAATAAAAATATATAAATAAAAAATAGTAATAAATAAGTAAAATATAGAAATAACAGAATGATATAACAAATAATAAATATAATTAAATTAAGTTGTATATAAATATCCAAAGAATTAAGAAATAATAGAATAAAATAATAAATAAATGAAGAAATAATAATATTTTATATTGTCAAAAGAATTTACTAATTCAAAAATAAAGAAGAATAAAATTAAAATAATCACTCAAGTTTTATTCTTTAATTCATAAACAAAGAATATAATTATTAATATAATTTAATTTAATAAATCTCCAAATACATATTGAAATAATAAAACATATTTAACAAAATATATAAACATAAATAGAATATAAAATAATAATACATGATTTATAAAAGAAGAAAAAAAATTCAAAAGAAAAGAAATAAACAAGAAAATAAAAATTCATAAAATAAGTAAGATAGATCTTGTTTTAATTATTTCAATTTACTCACGTGAAATTATATCACATCTTTCACTCTTTATGGAGTCATTTACATGATGTAATTCTATATCATTATATTCACTTCCATGTTATCCACATTATTTCATTATCTTTCATGTTTATAATTATTATATCTTTTACATTTATTTCTCATGGAATTATTGTACGATGTTCTTTCAACATTATTACTAATTCTTTATTAAATAATCAATTTATTATTATTACCACTCCAATTACTTTCACACCTTTTGTTTTATTAATTTGTATTATTTTTTCAAGGAGAAATATATACATTTCAAGTTCATTAGTAAATACTATAATTATCTTCTTATCATATATTATTGACATATCATTTATTATTTATATTTGTCTTAATTTATATTCTGTATAAATATATGATATTTTATGATTTATTCATTTTTATTAACTATTTGATGATTCAATACAATGAACATTTCTTTATTTTATATTCTTATTTTGAATTTACTTATTTCGTTTTATTCTATTTTGTTTAATTCTCTATTTCTTCATCATTCTTTATATTTATTTTATATTTTAATTTAGTTATTATCAATATAGATATGTTCATTATTAATTCCTGTTTATTAATATGTACTTTCTTATTTACATTATAATTTAATAATATATGTTCAATTGTTGATATTTTATCATTATAAATACTATACCATTTTAATTTATTATTTCATGTAATTGACACTTTCTTAATTAATACAATTATACCATTTTCTTGAATTAATTTTAATTGTTTATATAAATTTCAAATGAAAAAAAATAAACAAGAAAATAAACAAATAAAATAAAATAAGATAAAGAATAAATAAATGAAATAAAAAAATGAAAAGTATTTAATTAAATATTATTATTTTATATTGTTCATTATTCAATATAATTTATTATTCTTTTTCTTTTATTTTTCTTTATTCTTTATCTTTTTAATTGTTGATTTATGAAATTTTCATTTGTTTATTTATTTATTGTAATTTACTCTATTTCATATATCTCTAATTTAATTATGCATCTTTTAATTTTCTTATTTTTTAATGCTTATTTTATTTTCTTCTTCTTTATTTTCTTATTTTAATAAGAACAAATCATTATTATTGTGTTATTATGTTTATTTTTCTTTTTATCATCAACCATATCAACAGATACTTTTTATTTCTTAATATAATATTTATTATTTATACTTGTATATCATATCAATTAATTAATAGTATTCTCATCTTTATAATTAAATATACTTTCATTTTAAATGATATTCAATATTCATAATTAATAATCACTGATATTCTTAAAAAATTAATTAAAACATTTTATAATCAATAGTAATATCATAACAAGACAATAAATAGGTGAATTCAAAACATAAATAATTTATGAATGCACGTGGTATGTGTAATGTGTAATATTCTAATCTGAAATAAAAAGATAAAAAGAATGAAAAATAAGAAATAAAATAAGAAATAAAAGAAAAGAAAAAGAAAAGATAGAAAAATAAGAATAAAAGAAATAAGAAAGAAAATAAAAAGAAAAGGATAAAAAGAAATAAAGAAAGAATAATAAAAGAGATAAAAGGGAAAAATAAATTATTCTAAATATCAAATAAATAAAAAAATAAAACAATAATAATAAAAGAGAATAAAGAAATAGAAGTGATGAAAGGAATAAAAATTAAAGAATATAAAATAATAAGATTAATGAAAGAATAATGATAGATATTATACAATTAATGAAAATAAGAAATAAAATGATAGAAATTATAAAAATCAATTGAAATAAATGAAATAAAAATATAATTCATTCATTATATCTATATAATTTTTATTTTTATTTTTTATTTCTTCTTTATTTATCTTTATCTTTATTCCTTCTTTTTATACTCTCTACTTTTATTTACTTTTTATATTCTTTTATTCTTTTCTTCTTTATCTTATTCTTTTCTTCTTACCTCTTTTATTATTTATTCTTTCTTTTTCTTTATTATCTCCTTCTTTTTTTATTATTTTATTCTTTTTCTTCTCCTCTTATTATTTTACTTCTTATTTCTTATTCTTTTTTATCTCTTTATTTTTCTCTTATTTCTTCTTATTTATCTCTTCTTATTTATTTCTTCTTTTATTTTTCTTTATTCTTTATTCTTTCTATCTTCTTTTTCCTTTATCTTTTTTTCTTTATTTCTCTTTATGTTTTATTATCTTTTTTTATTCTTCTTTACTTTTATATTTTCCTTTATTTATTCCTTTTCTTCCTTTCTTTTTCCTTTATTTCTTTTATTTATCTTTCTATTTTTTACTATCTTCTTTTTATCCTTCTTTATTTATCTTTTATTTCTTATTATACTTGTCTTTTTCTTATTCTTCTTTATTTTTACTTATTATTTCTCTTTATTCTTTTCTTATTTCTTTCTCTATTTATTATATTTGTCTTTTCTATTTCTTATTTCTTATCTTCTTCTATACTATTCATTCTTCTCCATTTTTATTCAGATTTCTCTATATTTTTTATTATCCCTCCCCTTTCCCTTCTTATTTTATTTGACTATTTTATTCCTA
>NW_001855608.1:3691-5463 GCF_000209125.1 Entamoeba dispar SAW760
ACTTTTATACTCTTATTTCTCCTTTATTTTTATTTCTTACTATTCTTGCTCCTCCTTTTCTCTTTACTCTATTTTATTTATTTTATCTTCTCCCATCTTTCTTATTTTTTATTTCTTTTCTCTTTTTCCTTCTCATTTAGTACTATTTCTTATATTATTTATATCCTTCTTTGTCCTATTCATTTCCTCTCCTGACTTTCCTCATGAATATATTCTTATACAACTACTTCTTCTTTTTAATCTATACTAGTAGCCTTGTTTGTAATCTCCTCTGTTCTTTGTGAACTGTGATTTCAACTTCTTTTCTTTCTTCTTTTTTTATTTTTTTTATTTTTTTATAATTTCTTTTCTCTTTTTGTTAATTAGACTTTCTTATTTTATTTATGTTTTTCTTCTTTTATTATTTATTTTTCTTATCTGTCTTTATATTACTTCTCTTATTTATCTGTGTCTTTTATTCTTGATTCATTTCTTATTCTTACTATGACTTTACTATCATTTGTTATTATATCATCATTCTATTCTCACTTTTATTTTATTTTCTTTATGATTTTACTTATTTATATTAGTATTTTATTTTCTTTATTAACTTTATCTATTATTCTGTTCTTATTATTACTATCTTCTTCCTTATTTATTTATTTTTTAACTTATACTTTGTATAATTCCTTCTTTTATTTTTCTACTTATTTTATTCTTGATTCTTATTATATTATCTTTGATATTTCTTCTTATGTTTTATTATTTCTTTCTTATCTTTATACTTATTGTAATTAACTACTTCAACTATTCTCTTCTGAGTTGTTTCCTTGTTTTTCTCTTATGTTCTTTATTTTATATTTTTTATTTCTTATTTTATTTCTTTCTCTTTTCTTTTATTATCTTTATTATTTCTTATATCTTTCTTACTTCTCTTATTTATTCTTATTTCTTTTTTCTATATTTTTCTCTATTCTCTTTTTATGTTATTTTATTACTCCTTTTATCTATTTCTATTCCCTTTATTCCTCTTATTCCTTCTTTTATTCTTTATTTCTTTTTTATTTATTCTTTTTATTCTTTTATTCTGTTCTTCTTATTCTTATTTATACTTTTATTTTTCTACTTCTTCTTTATTTTATTCTTCTTTATTTCTTACTTCTTTTCTTTTTATTATCTTTTCTTTATTTCTTCCTTCTTATTCTTTATTTTTTATTTTTCTTCATTGATTCTTTCTTTTATCTTTCTCTTTATCTATATCTCCTCTATTTTTATTATTATTTTTTGTTTTACCTCTTCATTTATCTTTTCTTTGTCTTTTCTTTTTATTTATTATTATATTATGTTTCTTTTTCTTTATTTTAACTTATACTACCTTTCCTTCTTATTATTTCCCTTCTTATTCTTTATTTCTTATGTTTTATGTTTTATTATATTTTTTTTCTTTCTTTTATATCTTTCCTTTCTTTATATCTATCTTCTTATTATTCTATTTATTCTTTATTTTATTTTATTTCTTTTTTATTTTATACTATCTTTCCCTGTTTTTTATTATTTTCTTTTTCTTCTTTTATTTTATTCTTCTTCTTTATTTCTTTTTCTTTTCTTTATATTACTTATTTCTTTCTTTTTATTATTTTTTATCTTTTATTTTTTCTTTATTTTCTTCTTCTATTATTTTATATCATTGTTTCTTTATATATTCCTATTTTATATTCTATCTATGTTTTTATACTATTTCTTATCTATCTTTTATTATAACTTTATATTTCTTTCTTATTATTTCTTTATAT
>NW_001855608.1:5563-7871 GCF_000209125.1 Entamoeba dispar SAW760
CTTTGTTTCTTATTATTTCGATTTCTTTATTTCTTATTTGATTTCTCTTTTATTATTTCTTTTTTATGTTTATTATTTCTTTTATCAATATACATATGTATATATCTTTTATTTTCTTTTTTCTTACTCTTATTCTTATTTTTCTTTTTATATACTTTTCTCTATGTTTATTTTCCTTATTTTATTATATTTATTCTTTTATTATTATTTCTTTTATTATTCTCTTTTTCTTTTATTCTTTGTTCTTTCTTTATATTTCTTATTTCTACTATATTTTATGTTTAACTATTTCTTATTTCTTCTTTTATTCTCCTTTCTCTGCTTCTCCATTATATCATCTTCTTTCTATTCTTTTATTTATTCTCTATCTTATTTCTACTCCCTTTTCTTCTTTTTCTTCTTTTCTCTTTATGTTCTTTTTCTACTATTATCTTTTTTCTTTATTATCTCTTCTTTCTACTATTTTTTATTTTCTATTTCTTTTATGTTATTTCTTCTTTTATCTTTTTACCTCTTTATGTTTTTAATTTACTCTATCTTTCCCTCTTTTTTTATTCTTTTCTCTCTTTTTTCTTTTATATTTCTTTTATATTTCTTTATTTCTTATGAAACTACTTCCCTTATTATTTTCTTATTTCTCTTATTTTTTCTTATTTTTCTTTCCCTTTCTCTTTTTATATATTTCTTATTACTCTATTTCTATTATTTCTATTTCCTATTCTCTTTCCTTTATTCTTTATTCTCTTTCTTATTTCTTATTTCTATTCTTTTTCTTTCTTATTTAGTATTATTTCTTATATTATCTATCTTTATATCTTTTATATTCTTTTCTCTTCTACTCTTCGTAGTCCTATTTCTACTTTTATACTTCTATTTCTTTATTCTTTACTTTCTGTATTTCTTGTATTCTCTTCTCCTATTTTATTTTCTAAATTTCTTGTTCTTTTTTCTTTTTTCTTTTTTTTTCTTTTTTTCATTTTTTTATTTTTCTTGATGAAATAACTTTATTTTATCTTTCTCTTTATCTGATGTTATTTTATGTATTAGAGTATTGTTATTTTATGTGTTTCATTCTTTTCTATTTATTGTTTTATTATTATTTTATGTTTACAATTTATTCAATTAATGTATACTAACTATGAAGATGATTAATGTTTGCAACTTGAATGACTTTCTATAATTTATGTGTTATGAGTATTACTAGAATTGATTTCATTCAATTCTATCATTTTATACTATTTTATTTTATATTATCATCCTTTTTCTTTAATTTATTTATTTTCTATCTTATTATTTCAATTTTATCATTATCTAAACATTCAGTTCGTCATAAACACTTCTCTTTTTCTCACCTGACACATTGCTGTTCCATGATTTAAACTTCAATAAAGAATAAATTAAAGAATAAATTAATAATATTATTCTTAATTCAATAATTGTTAGAAATTATAAAATATATATTTCAAATTTAAGTAAAATTAAAAGAATTAAAGAAATAAAAGAATTAAATTAATGAAAAGTATTTAATTAAATATTATTATTTTTATTTTATATGCTTCTTTATCTTTTGTTATTATTCACTTTCTTTTAAATTATTTTATTCTTTATTTGTTATTTTATTCTTTTCTTTTGATTTCTTGTTTTATGATAATTTTATTTATTTAATGTAATTTATTGTAAATTAATGTATTTCATATTCCTGTTTTAATTATTCTTCTTTTATTTTTCTTATTAGTATATTTTAATCAGTAATAATTTCCTCTTCTTTATTTTCTTATTTTAATAACAACAAATCATTATTATTGTGTTATTATGTTTAATTTTTCATCTTACCATCATTCATATTATTCTTTTACTTTTTATTTGTTAATATGTATATTTATCATTTATACTTGTATATCATATCAATTAATTAATAGTATTCTATTCTTTATATTTATTTATACTTTTATTTTATTTGATATTCAATATTCATAATTAATAATCATTGATATCTCACAAAATTAATTAAATCATCTTATAATCAATAGTAATATCATAACAAGATAATGAGTAGGTGAATTCAAAACATGAATAAATTATGAATGCATATGGTGTTTAATGTGTAATATTCTAATCTGAAATATAAAGATAAAAAGATAAAAAGATAAAAAATAAAATAAGAAATTAAAGAAAAGAAAAAGAAAAGATAGAAAATATATAATAATTTATACGAATAAGAAAATAAAAAGAAAAGGATAAAAAGAATAAATTACACTAAATATGAATTAAACAATTAAATATGAATGAAAATAAAAAAGAATAAAAA
>NW_001855607.1:0-1089 GCF_000209125.1 Entamoeba dispar SAW760
GATATAATAGATGTGAATAAACAGTAATGTTTCTGTTTTCCATTTCCATTAATAGTTATTTCACTTGAACTATCACCAGATACAGATATTGAATGATCAGATGTTGATTCCATTGAAATTACACCACTTAATCCTGAAATATATGTATCTATTCCAATATCAAACTTCTTCATTCCAGATGCAATAACACTTGGTGAATTGATTTGAATTAATGTATTTCCATCAATACATTTATGAGACTCAGGATTAAGATATGATGTTTGTTTATTTAATTCAATATTTTTATTATTATTTGTATAACATTTATATGTTGGTTGTTGTTGATTATCTGTATTTTGAGTAAGATATGAATTAATAGGAATAACTTTACTACCTTCAAATTTACATTCTTTATTATAATTTAAGAAATGTTCAGGAATTGTGTTTTTATTATCAATTAATGTTACTTTAAATGACTTAAATATAAATTCATTTCCACTTGTAAATGAAATTGTATTTGTTGTAAAATCAACACTACTACAACTAATCTTACCTGTTCCAAATGTTGTTAATTCTGAAATGATAATACTATTTCCAGTAACTGTTAGATCCCCACTTGTAGTAAGTGTTTTTGCTTTAATATCTCCTGAAATAATCATTGAATTTAAAATAACTGGTGTATCCGTATCAATTCCATTACAATTACCATATACTGTAAGTGTTTTGTCTTTATTATTGTCTTTAGCTATATTCTCAATTTTAACATTATCAACATTAAGAATAAGATTTTTTGTTTGTCCAGTAAGATGAATAGTAGATCCTCCTTCATATGTTGATTTAATAGCATAATTGATTGTTTCAGATGTTACACTTGAGTCTGTTTCTAATTCAATATAACAATCAGATGTTTTGCATTCTATCAATTCATGTTCATAACCAAGTTTCAATTTATTTGAATTGTTATTTGAATTAGTAATGATAATCTTTGTTGGTAACTTTTTAGAATTACATTCATCTTCTTTATCTGTACATATAGAATAATAGTCATGATATAATAAACATATTGTTTTACTTTCTTCGTCACTTAATTTTGAAGTAAATAACATATTT
>NW_001855607.1:1189-15228 GCF_000209125.1 Entamoeba dispar SAW760
TTGTGTTTGTATTTGAATTATCTTGAATATTTGTTATTTTAGTGACATCTTTAATATCAATAGTATTTGAATTTGACTCAATTATTAACTTTTCTTTTAATTCATTTCTTCCTTTTAACGTAACTGAATTAGTTGTTGATGGAATATTATAAACACAATTAGTATTACTATTGCCGTTACCAAGTGAACATGGACATTCTACAGCAGTGAATTGTTCATCAAATGAATTACTTTCTTTTTTATCAATTGAACATACAATTGTAGTATTCATTTCTCCTGATTTCATCACTCTAACAACTTGTCCTTTATCAGTAGAAATTACTGATTTAGTAAGTGAAGTAGTTTGTTCACTAATCGTAATTGAGTTAAGAGAATCACTTGCAATGAAATCACAATAATTTAGTTCTGTATTATCACAACTTCCAGTAATACTCTGAACATTGATTTTGCTATTTTTTAATATAATATAACGAGAAGATGAAACTGAAACTGAAGGAAATGAAACAGTAGAAGAAGTTGCAGTAAACACTTTTTTATTATCAGAAGATGTTTTGAGATTATTGCTGATAAGAGATGAAGCTAATTTCAGTGCATTTTTATCTTCTTCATAAGTAACTGTACCTGTTACTGTCAGTTTCATATTAGTTGGATTTAAATCTCCTATTTTCATTGTTTGTAATGTTAATTCAGGACTTTCTTTTGTTTGACCCATTATTTCAATATTATTACAAGAATCTGTTAATGACTTAAATGACAGAGATTCCTCAAGGGTATATTTTTGTCCTGTTGTTAAAGTTAGTGTATATTCTTTGAGGTCATCAAATTCTTGACAATCAAGTTCATTAAAATTTGACTTTGTTATTGGTTTTGTATTATCTTTTAATGAACAAGCACACGTGTTCACACTTCCAATACGATAGTATGTACCACATTTATATGATGATACTCCATCAATCTTGACATTTTCATCTGATTGTGTTGTATAAACACATGCTGAATTAGAATTACATTTACCAGAAACTTGAGTGACTTTAATAAATGAAACAGTAACAGAATTATCCATCTCTACTGACACACTTTGTTGTTTTGAATCATCTCCTTGTCCACTAGCCTTAATAACATCTTTTTCTTGTTTTGTATCATCTTCTTTAACAGTTACACTAACATCTTTTTGTTGTTTTAATTTTAGTGAATTGATACTTTTTGATAAAGTTATTGTACACTCTTTTGTTGGTTGAACAGAGTTCCAATTCTTATCGATGGTAAGTTTAGAACCAGAAGAACAGTCATCAACAAGACTCATTTTCGAATAATCAGTAATAGAGTCACAATCAATTTCTGAGTACTTACTGTTTGTTCTTGTACAAATACATTTGTCAGATTCTGACTGATCAGTTGTTTTATACACTCTATAATGGTCACATTGTTTCTTGAAGAGGTCTGAAGGAATACTACTTTCATATTTAGCATAATAAAGAACTTTTGTCCCCATATCTTCTGGCACTTCAACTTTTTCAACTTTTAATTCATTTTCAATAAATAATGGACAGTTTTTTGATAATTTAAGAGTCTTAATTGTTCTTGTTCCAGTTAATGTAAGTTTTGTACATGACCCAATAGTAAAACTATCAATATCAGTACTTGTGGTCCCAAGGTTAACACTGAGTGTAACTTCACTAGTTATTTTATTATTATCAAATGAAACTGAAGTACACTCTTCTTTAACTTCATAATTATTAGAATCTATTGAGCACTCTTCAGAGAGGCAAAAATAGATAAAAAGAAAGAGTAGATTAATAATAATCATATGAATAAAAATATCTAAGATTGTTTCTTAGTTCTCAGTAAGATGTTTAAGAATAAACTCATCACAAACCTACTTAAAATATCAAAGTTTCATTATCGGCTTTTATCACTTTTCCTATTTTCATCAATTATTTCCTTTGAGTGTTTGAAAACTAATTCCAATAACCTTTTTGGTCGTTTCATTATTCGTTTCAAAAATCTATTTTTATCCTTTTTATTAAAATCTACATTTAGTGTATCCAATAACTCTTTTCAACTCCCTTTTTTATAAACTCTTCCACTATCCCCTTCTTGTAGAAAATTCTATAAAAATAAAATATCATTAAATGATATAAAAAATTTTGATTAATTCTTCCATCTTTATTTTCCTCCATGAATTCTAATGATCTTACCAAAGGCTATAGTTTTACCAGCATCTCTTAAAGTGAATCTTCCTAATTGTGGGAATAATTCATATGGTTCAATACAAATTGGTTTAGCAGTCTTAATGACAACATTTCCAACACTTCCACTCCTAAGGAATGGAGGATTTTTCTTTGCTAGTTTTCCTGATCGATCTAATTGATCTGTAATTTTAGTTATAACAACTTCTTCTTGAGAAGTATGAATATGGATAACAGCTTCATATCCTGGAGTAAGTAATGGTCGAGGTAACTCTAAAACAACCAATTGGGCTTGGAATAAATTAGTAAAATGACAAACATCTGATGGTGAACATAAGACAAATCCTGTTTGAATTGAATCAGCTTGGTCACCTTTCATTTGAATTCTTACATTATCTCCTGGTCTAGCTCTTGAAGCAAGAACTGAGTTTTCATCATATGTAATTCCAGTAACTTCTAAATCAACTTTATTTGGCATGACAACACATTTTGATCCTTTGTAAATTGTTCCACTTTCTACTTTACCCATAATAACTGAATTACCTTTACCATCTTTAAACTTATCAATAATTGGCATTCTAATAGGACCATTAGGATTACCCATAACTAATTTAATAGAATCAAGAAGTTCAACTAAACATGGTCCATCATACCAACCACAAACTCCTTTTTCTAATCTTTTGGTTAAGTTTAATCCAGAAAATCCAGAAATTGGAATTGAATAAATATCAGAAAATCCACATTGTCTTAAAAATGGTTTAACTTTATTGACAATTTCATCATATCTACTTTGTTCCCAGTTAACAGTTTTTTCATCCATTTTATTAACTGCTATAATAACTGTTTTAACTCCAGCTGTTCTACATAATTGAGAATGTTCTCTTGTTTGACCTCCTTTATCAAATCCAGTTTCAAATTCTCCTTTTCTTGCTGAAACAATTAACACAGCAATATCAGCTTGTGCTGCTGCAGAAATCATATTTGGAACAAATGATCTATGGCCTGGAGCATCTAAGATAGTGTATCTTCTTTTCTCAGTTTCAAACAAAGCACGTCCTACATCAATAGTAATACCTTTAGATTTTTCTTCTTCAATTTGGTCCATAATATAAGCCAACCACCATGATTCTCTTTGATTTTCTTTGGCTTCTTTTTCAAATTTATCAATAATTCGTTGTTCAATATTTCCTGATTGGAACAAAATATTACCAGATGTTGTTGATTTACCAGCATCTACATGTCCAATAAAAATAATATTTGCACTTTCCTTTACTACTTCGTTTTCTTCTGTTTCAATTTTTGCAATTTCTTGTTTAACTTCGTCTTCAGAAATAACTGGTCCATTAGGGGTTGCTGTTTGAGCAGCTGCATTTTGTTGTTCTACTTTTTTCTTTCGTGGAACAAATTTCTTTGCTGAAAGGTTGAGATTGATTCCAGACATGACTGATTTTTAGGGTTCTTTTAAGTTCTAGTTTTTATTTTTTTATCAGTTAAACAAATAATTTATTATTTTTTTATTATTCCTTTTGAGTCATATTGTCATTGACTATGATTTCATTTTTTAAATGATAAAAATGAACAAATATTTTAGAGAAATGAAGTTCAGAGAAGAAAATTATTCTACTCAAGTCTCTTCTCAAAACTTAAACTAAAAGTTATATAAAATTTGTTATAGTTAAAGTGTATCATTAAAAGAATTGTTTGTAGGATAAGAGTATCCATCTCCTTTTGTAGTCCAAACTGGTAAAAAATAGTACAGCCATGAATCACCGAATACTTCTTTAAGATTTTCTTTAAATCCCACATTAAATCTATTGACTTGTTTATTTTTTCTAAATGAAGTCCAACTACTATTATTTTGTTTCAATTCAATACCTGTTTCATTTTGAACAATGTGATATAATTGTTGACATAACATAAGAAAGGTAACAAACATGAAATAAATTGATAAGAACATTTGAATAGCATGAAATGGTAAAAATATCTCTTCAAATTTAAATGATTCTTTTGAAATTATTTTTGCTATAATTGTACAAAGAATAAGGATTGTTAGAACAAAAAGAAATGTACAAAGTATAAATGTATAAAAGAGTGTCAGAAAGAAATATTTATGATTTGCATAACCAATACAACTGCCAACAAATGGACAGTGGTGATCCATTTTTAGAACACATCGACCACATTTTGAACAATGATGACTTCTCTCTGGTTTTGTACAATGACAAATTGTACATTCATTTTCTCCTTCAATGTAATGATTTAGAGGGACATAAAGTTTTTCTTTTACTTGAACACAACGATTATAAGAAATAGTAGCTAATATATATAAAGGAATAAATAAGATTAAAATTAACAAAGAAACATACCAAACATAAAAACCAAGTTCAATGATCTGGAAGATGAATATTATTTCAGAAAGAATCAAAGTAAAATTAATTCCTATATGAGAAATATGATTTTGACATTTAATTCGTTGTGGGTCATAACTGTGTTCTCGTCTATTGTTTTTATGAAAAAAGTTATGTTTTTTTACAATAACTTCTTCAGAAAAACCTTTAGGTTGAATTTGTTCATAAGTTACATTATGTTGATTATCTTCCATTACAACAAATAGAGTTTTAGATTTTACTTTATAAGAAATTGATAAAAGAAAAAAAGAATAAAAAAAAAAAACAAAAATTGAATAAAAATTATTCAAGACTTGAAGAAATGATATGTTTTATAATTCTTTCATTTGACTTAACTGAGTTATTGACAAAAATACCACAATTCATTGCTGTTCTCTCAGCATTTAACAATTTCCTAGTTAAAAATTGTTTAAAATGAATGTCATGATGAAATACTGAATTTTCTAGAAATGGGGGGAATGGAAGAATTTCACTTTTACAAACAACATTGACATGATATATTTCATTAGTTTCATCATTCTTTTCAGGAGTGACAACAATGAAAATATGATTGAAATGTGAAGTGATACAGCGTGGATCAAAAGTATCAGTTGAATCAGCCATTTCTTTAAAAACAATAACAACAATATCATTTCCTATATGTCTTTTTCTTTCTAACTTTTGATTACCTTCATTATCTGGAAGTAATGGAGCAACATGAAAAACAATTTCGTATGAAAATTTTTCATAAAAACTGAAATAAAAATATTCACCTGTTCTACTATTCTTTGAATCTAAACCACCTATAAATCTATTCCAATTTAATTGTTCTTTCTTTGAAGCAATTAAATCCATGAACTTCCAAAATGCTGAAGAACATTCTGTATTGCTATATATTTCATCTTCTGTTTTTTGATTAGGTTTTGCATATAATACTCCAAATTTATAATTTTTGACTATAAGTTGGGCTTCTAATTTCATAAGTTGATCTTGAAGCTTTGTATTATTCTTAGATTTAATTGGTTTTTCATCTGTGTTTAATGTTTTTATCCACCACTTAGAACAATCTTCATTTATTGGTAAGATGAATCTTCTTAATCCACTTGGTCTAAAGGCCATAACAAATTGAATTTTTTGTGTTTTTTGATAACACAAAATAGTGGCACTTTCAGGAAATATATAGAATATTGTTTTAGCTATAAAAATATGAATGACATATTGTTTATTATAAACAAGACAATTAAATTAACAAACGTTGAAGATAAAGGAATTGTTTGAAAAATGTAAAGTCATCATCAATATTAATTATCTCATAAGAAAATAGATCAAAGTTTCTAGAAGTTGACTCAATATCAGTTTCTATTGCAAATTCTTTTTCATTAGCACAATCTAGTAAAACATTGAAACAAGTATATTTACCGGTCCATACTTCAATTGGTAATTGTAAACTTGACCAGCAGTCATATATTTTATTTTGACTATCTCCTAACGAGTCCATAATTACATAATATACTGACTCTTTTGTAATATATTTTTTATTTGGTCTTAACACATTTGGAACTAATGTATTAATAACAGCATCACTTGGATTAGCAAACATTTCTTTAAGTTGTTCCATTGCTGAACGTGTTCTTTCTATGTCAGTTGTTCCAATACCTATTATATCTTTAAGAGCATTAAGCATTGTAAAATCAACAGAATTTGTGGTACTTTTATGTTTAGGTGTGTCTTCAAATACAGCAAATGAACGTCTAGACGATTTAGCAAGAGACGACTTGGGGGTTTTAGGAGTTGTAAGAGTAAGGTGTGTAGGTGAATCATTAGAAATTGTGTTTTCATCATTTATAGAAAAATTTAATGACATTACCATAGCGTGTTTATCTTCAGTCTTTTTTCTAAACAAGCCAAACCTTTTCTTTTGTTGAGAGGCCATTTACTAATAATAAAGATTTCAAAATACTCTTACTCTTCTTTTCTTAAAAAAAACAATATTTTATGAGTTATTACTTTCTGTTATTCTTTATTGTTTTCTTTCAGTTAAAAACAATAAAAACAAATAAATGAATTTATGGTTTTATAAAAAGTGAGTTACTTGAAACAAAAACTTTTTTCCTTCATTAAATAAAATTATTGATTTTTAAAAATTAAAAAGAAAAAGTAATATTTAAGTTATATAAAACAATAATAAATAATCACCCAAAAATGTCAATTAATTTACTTCTTAATTCTGAATTTGCATTGTTGAGTAAGCTTTAATTTTCCACCAGTTGGTTGTCCGAGTGGTTGTCCACATTTTTGACAAAGAATTTGTCTATGGGCATGAGAGAAAGTGGTAGTAGTAGCTCCACATTTTGGGCATTTAATTTCAAGGAAATAACTGTTTGGAGTTGGAACTAATCTCTTCATCTTGTGGGCTTTAGCTTCAGAAGCAGCAGTTGGGTTCAAAAGATCAACTTCGATTAATGGCTAAAATAATAAGTCATGATAAGAATATTTAAAAAGAACAACGTTGTGAACAAACCATCTTTGGAAGCTGTGGGTAATCTAGAACTTAATTTTTCTGAGAGGGTTTACCTAATCCTTTCAGTAAACTATATTTAATCTATTAATATATTATTATCTTTTTTACTTAAGAAAAACTCCTAAAATCTATTAAATTTATGTAAAATGAAATTACTAAAAAAAGGTTAAAAATAAGGACTGAAAATATTAGAATGAAAAAATTAGTAAATGAAAGTATTATTGTTTGTACAAAAGACATAGATACAAATAAGATTACCTTTCCAAAAGAAGGGACATATCTGGTGGGAATGTATTTACTTTCTACTGAATCTTTTTGTTTAACTTTTTATTGGAATGGTTCTAGAAATGAACTAGACTTTATTGAATTTCCTTATTATTCTTTTGGTATAAATATAAATAAAAAGTTGACTTGTTCTTTATATGAATTAGAAACACTACCAACACCCATTACAGAACTAACATTATCTTGTTTATCTGATGACCAATTTGAACGGGTTGTTTGTTTTCCAGGGAAATTCTTTAAGTTTTGTTAATGACTTATTCCAGTAGAAACAATTAACAAATAAATTAAGAAAAGACCTTTTAAGTTGTCCATGTCTATTTCACCAAAACGATATTGTATCAATTTGTGGGGAGTCTTTCCATGTTGATTCAATTGATAATAACCAAATTAATAATTTTGATATATTTTATATTTGTGATAGTCGTACTACATTATCAATTCTGTTTCAACATGAGTTTGAACTTCAAGTAATGATTGATTCTTCTTTAAATAAGAGTGTTGGACTAAGCTCATTATTTTATAAAAATTCAAAGTATGTGCAGTTATGTACAAAACAACCATCAGTTTTTGAAATTGAGCCACTAAATATATCCTCTTCTGTTATTCTCATTTCCCCCTTAACAGCGTCATATTTTAAATTAGCACATCTCTCAAAAGTGTTTATATTATTTCTCAATGTTCCTAATACTGTTTTACCTTGGGTGTATATTTCTTCACAAATATGTGTTGGATCATTTTTTCGCCACCCTGTACCAATTTTTAATTCACTACCCATTTATATTAATTCTATTCCAGTTGTGTTAACATCTTCACAACCTGGTTTTATTTCAAAAACAACTCGTTTTATAACAGGTAATAGTTATTCTTTTAAGTCAACTTTCTCTAGTCTAAGACCATTATTCCCTTCATTAATTAAATTAAATGACTCTATTCAACTTATTTCAAAAAATAGTCTTCAACTATTTAATTATTCTATTGACCATCATTTACCATTATCTCTTTCATTCTCTGGAACTGTTACTTTTTATCTTGACATCTTTTCGATTCTTCTCAGACTATCAATCTTTCCGTTTCATTTTAACTTTTACAATTATTGTGTCATATCATTAGAATCAATAACATCATCATCACTTACTAAACAATTTATTGAAATAAAAAAAGAACCTACTATTGTCATGTTTATTAGAACTAATAAGGCAACAGATTCTGCCCTTAGTACAACTCGAAGATTTACTGAAGACTGTGAAAGGTTTCATCTTCCAATTATATCGTTATTCTATCCTTCTGTAGAATTTGTAGTTAATACTATCAGAGTCAAAGAAAACAAACAAAGTGATACTACTTTTCAACAAAAGAAAATTTTTGGATACATCGAACAACGAAAGAAAATAGAAGAGTTAATTCTTAGTATGAGCCATCCAATTCAACCATTCAAACCATCTGGAATTTTATTATATGGGCCAAGTGGGTGTGGAAAAACAACATTGGTTGAAGATTTTTGTTGTCACCACTCGTGGTTGAACATCAAAATTATTCGTGGATCAGAATTGCTTAGTAAATATGTTGGAGAGTCCGAAAGAAACATTAGGGAGTTGTTTGATGAAACAGTAGATCTTATTATTTTCGATGATTTTGATTCTTTAGGGCATCGAAGAGATGGAGAGAAGACGGACTCTGTTGTAAATACATTGTTAACAATGTTAGATGGAATTGCTGAAAGAAAGATTGCTGTCATTGCTCTTTCTAATCGTCCAGATTTAATAGACCCAGCACTATTGAGAGGAGGAAGGTTAGGTGATTGGATCTATTTAGGATTACCTTCTGATGGTGATAAAGAAGATGTTTTGTCTACTGTATGTTCAATGACATGGAGGGAGTTTTCGTTAAAAACCAAGGATTGGACAATGGGTGATATTGTTTCTTGTTTACAAAAAGTTTCAGAAATTATTTTACAAACTCAAGACACAGAAAAAAAAGTTAGTATTCTCAAAACGGCTGTTGAAACATTTAAAGCCTCTGGGCCGATGATGGATTTTTCTCCATTTAAACAATTTTTAATTAGCACTTCTTCTGTAGGGAGAGATATGGTCTTAATTTAATTATTTATAACAAAAAATTATGAAAAAATACTCAAGATTCTTTTATTGAAAAATCAAGAAAAAAAGTTAAACTAAAAAATTTGAGATGATAATTTTTGTTTTGATAATCCTCTTTTATGTTCCTTTGGGGCAAGGTATTGAGTGTGACAAAGAACTTTCATTCAAGGACAATGAAGAAATTATTTTTATTAACGGTAAAGAAGGATGTCTTATTCAATTTGCATCATGTCCTAATATACAAATACAAGGCACTGTTATGATTAAAAGTTGTATTGATTCAAGGATTCTTGTAAATAGAGGGGTAATACGATTATTTGGAAGTAGTAATTCTTCATTTAATTTAGATTCATCAACGCTTATATTTGAACCGACTGAAAGAAGTGATATTGAATTAACACAACTATCAATGAGAAAAAGTAATTGGAAAGTTGAAGAATCGTTTTTATCAAGGACTATAACAATTAGAACACTAATTGATTATGATAGTGGAGTAACACGTCTAATGAGTGATTATACAATATTTAATATTAACTTCATTTGTCCTCAAGCAATTGGAGAATACACATACCGAACACCATCACTTAATGTCAATGAAAATATAAAAGTATGTCCAGGGTATTATTATAAGATTAAATACAATACAATATATATATCAGATCAACAAAACGATGTAAAAAATTATAACCCAACAATAGAGTGTATTACATATGGAAATTCTTCTAATTGGTGGTTTGGATCAAATAATTCAAAATCATTTACTTTATGTCCATGTCCAATTGATAGTAAATGTATTGTTCGATTAAAGGTACCAAGAGTATATAATATAAATGATCTTAATACATTTAAAACCAAATATTCATTACATCTTGATGGTGTACAAATGGAAAAAATATCAAATATAAAAAAAATAGAAACATTAATTATCGATTCAAATAGTATTTTATTTGGATTATATGATGTTCAATTAGATAAATTAGAAATTAATAATGGATACATTAATGGTGAAATTCTTTTTCTTCGTACTTCAAAAATAGATTCATATGGAGGATATTTTACTCAATCTATTAGTAATAGTCAATTAGGAAATGTTTATATGACATATACTGGTATAATGGGAAATATGAATTTTATTAACGCTACTTCTTTTGTATTAACTCACCAAATTTCAGTATTAACTAATTTTACTAATTTTAATGTTAAAAATGAATTTAAAATAATTTCTCCTCTCTTTGTTAATCAAAAAAAAGCTTTCAATACTATTGATAATATTACTTGTTTAGATTTTAAATTCGATTCAGTTCTTGTACAATCAAATATCAATAGAATTAGTTGTAGTAAATTTTCTATTACTTCCAGTTCTGTGTGGGGTATTAGCAATATAATAACAAATTCTTTTGAATTTAGTAAAAGTAAATTTTTTATTGTAAAGTCAGTAACATCTGAATTATTGAAATTTAATAATTTAGAAAGACTTACAGGATATAGAAATAATTATCTTCAAGATTCTCAAATTAATACTATATCCATTGTTAATTCTACTATTTGGTTTATCTCCTCTGTAAATACAATACAATTTAATGCATTAGATTTACAAATAAGAGAATTTTATATGTTTTATTCTAATAAAGCATATATGAAGAATATTTATTATGAAACTGATTCTATTGGTGTATTCTGGGATTGTTCTATTAACCAATTCATTTTAGAGTCTACGTCTAAATTATTCTTAGGATGGTTTAATTCTAACGAATTAAAATTTGATGGTACAATAGAGGTAGATGTTCCTGATTCAGTTTCTATTAATAAAATAATCTCATTTTCAGAGTTATCAATTATAAATAAAATGGCTATTCCTTATATTATTTCATCTGGACACGTCACCTTTTCTAGAGGTTATAGTGGATATTTAGAAGCAGAACGGGTTGACCTTATTGATGGATTATATAATATTACACTAGCTAAACAAATGAGTTTCACTATTCATGAATTTACAGTTTCTGCATTAATGAATACAATAGATTCACCATTACTTATATTTAATGAGTTGCAATGCAATTCATCTATTCATATAAATCCTTTGGATTTTAGGGCACCACATATTCAAATAAATTCAGCACAAAATTGTAACAATCAATTGTATATAGATTTTTCTGTTCCAACATTATCTTCATTTATTGTATTACCAAGTGAATTAAAATTGACATGTAACTTAATGGGAATATCATCCCAATCATTTGTTGAATATTGGCAAGAAAAAGGTGAAGAAATTGATTTTCAAGAATGGAGTATTAATAATATAAATAGTTGTTTAGTTGATCGTTGTTTAATTTCAGAAAAAAAAGATGATGGATATTATTGTTCAAATAGAAAAAGTAAATGTTATAAGAATTGTAGAGGAATTATTGATGATACTATTTTTATTAGTTCTGTGTCATTAAAAGAATTATGGGTATCAAGTAAAGTAGAAAAGATATTATTAAATGGTAATGACAATAATTTTGGTTTAATATTACTTGGTAATGGAAGTAATGTAATGATTTTTAATAATAAAATGTATAGTAAAAATATTATTGGAAAACAAGCTTCAATCAGAGTGAGTATTAATGGTATTATTGAAAGTGATTTAATTGATGTTAAGTCTATAGAAATGAATACATTTAGTAGTATTAATGGTGATAAAATCAATTGTGAATCAATAAAAATTACAATAGATTGTAGAATTGAAGTACAAGAAATTAAAGTTAAAAGTATTACTTTTGACAATCAATGTGATATAAGTCCAAATGAAGTTATAATTAAGACTAAAAGAATAAACCCATTAAATTCAAATAAGGAGATTTTTATTAGTAATAGTATTTGTCAATCAACAGTAAATACCATTGATTTAATTTTTGTTAAAAATGGATTTGGTAATAATAATATTGTTGGAAATATTTTATTTAGTTGTAATAATCATTTAATTGTATCAAATGGAAATAATGGAGATTCTGAAGTAAAATGTGGGGAATATGGAGTAAGTGATTACTGTTATGTTATTTCAAAAGATATTACTAATCCAAAATCATTTGACTTATCCAAAAGTACAACAACATTTTGTCCTTGTAAAAGTACAGATAAAATGGGATGTTCTTATATTATTGGTACAAATCAAGTTAACGGTAAAATTGATGCTTACGAAGTGATTGTTGAGAAAGAGAGTGTTATCAAGAGTGATAATATGAATATTTCTATTGAACTTAAAATAAAAGCTAATAGTCAAATTTATACTTCTTCTAGTATTATAGAGAGTATTTATATTGAACCATCAACTATATTACAACTTGATGGATTAGTAAATAGTAATTTAATTAATGGATTTGGCGTATTACGTCAAAGAGAAGGTACGTTATATGTTAATGATTTATTTAATGTTCGTTGTGATGTCAAATATATATCGATAGGTAAAACTTTTAATCCAACAGAGTTAATGTTAAATAACTCTTTGATTAATTTAAATAAAAGAGGATTATTTTATATGAATATGACTACTATAAAATATATTAATCAACAAACTATACCAATTATTTTAGATAATCCATCTATAATCAATCTTTATAATTCTGTTATTTCTTCATTTCCATTATATCGATGTTTTGAATTAATTCAAATAATTAAGGAGCCAGTTCTCTATTTTAACAATCAACCCACATCAGCAGAAGCAATTTTTGATTATGAACTAACTTGTTCTAAAAAGATAATTCTTTTATGTAACAGTCCATCAGAACTATATCAATGTCCAACTCAAACATGTATTTATGATATCAATGAATCACCAATAAACTCTTCTAGTGGATATACTCAACCTAATTGTCCATGTGGTTTCTCAGATAATGCATTGAAATATAGTGATAATGGATGTATTATAGATGCAAAAAATCTAAGTAATATAACAACCATATATGGTACTTTCCATAATATTAAAACAGATAATAACGCTATTATTTCTGTTCAATTATTAACTATTATTAATGCATTTGAACCTCAAAATTTTATTAGATTTACTGGAAATGGATTTATAGAACTCTCAGTGTCACCATTAACAAATAAATCATATACAATACAGACTGATGTAAAAATGAATTTAAAACAAATTTATTCTAAATGTAGTATTAGTAGTACTTCAGATCTTATTATTGGAAAACAAGGAATTGGACAATTAAATATTAATGGAAATAAAAATTCGATAACACTATCTCAGAACCAATACAATAATATCAATATTAATATTTCAATGTCTCATATTTACTTACCAGATGGAATAAATGGAAAAACATTTATTTTAGAAACTCATGGATTTAATAATCCATTAATGATTATGACAGATGGAAAAGTGTTTTCTGTAGAAAGTTTTGAATATAAAGGAAATGATAATGGAATATTACTTGAAACTATTCAAAATGGAATTGATATAAAATTATTAAAAAGAGGATATATCGATGAAGATAAAGCAATATTAGCCACTCAAGAAGTAAAAAGAAAACAAATTTATTGTAAATATAATAATAATAAATGGAATAGT
>NW_001855607.1:15328-23313 GCF_000209125.1 Entamoeba dispar SAW760
CATAGAAGCAATGAAAATTATATTTTTGGAAAACATAAATTTAATGGAAGAGTCAGTTGTGAGAAAATAACAATAGACGAGAGTTGTTCATTTAAAGAGATTTATGTTGGAATTATTAATATTACAAAAGAAAGTAATATAGAAATAGAATTATATGATTATGAAGTTAAATATATTAAAGGAATAAATTATGATATATTTACTTATAGTAGTGGTAGAATCCTTCAAATAGAAGCTTCAACATTACATTTATATCTTAAAGATACAATTGAAAGTAAATATCTTAATATTAAATTATTTATAATTGTTCCTACTCATAATGACTTCTTATTTATTTCATTATTACAAAATGGTACAACTGCTTTAGATAATACTCTTATTTATCTTCCTGATCCTTTATTTGATAAATATTACATATTAAAATCTGATGAATTTCCACCATTAGACACTATTAAAATATTTAAAAGAAATGACTCTTTACAACCAATTACGAGTATGTATTTAACAATTGTTTGTGATAAATATATGGCATTAATTAAAGATATTAATGACTATCAATGTCCTTATGAAGACACTAATAACCAAAACAATTCAAATACAATTTGGCTAATTATAATACCATCAGTTATTTGTATTATTCTTATTATCATAATAATTGTTCTTTTATCAATTTATCTTCATAAATTATTAATTAAAAGAAGAAGATTTGAAAGATTATTTTAAATTTCAATTCAAACATCGTTTTTAATAGTTTTAAAATTAATTTAATTTTATTAAATTTTTATTTAAACAATAAAACATCATTTCAATAAAAAACAGACAGTTATTCTAATAAAAGAAAAAGAATTCCAAATAAAAAATTATGTCTTAGAGATTTTCTGGGACACATTCTTTATGCCAATTTCTTCCTCCACAAGTAACAAAATTTCCAACTAATGGTTTTCCACACTTAGCACATTTTGGGACTCTCTTTAACATACATGGATGACACATTATTTCTCCATTATCATTATAAAATTTAGCAAAACTAAAGAGTTTTTGACCACAAATATGACATTTAAAACATTCATTATGATATATATGTCCAAATATTTCTTTGGCTTGTGTTAATTCAAATGGTTTACCACACCCATGACAGACTTTAATTGTAACATTTTCTGTAAATGATTGTTTTGGTGCTTCTGTAGTTGCAGTAGAAATGGTGTGCTCTTCTGCTACTGTCTTTTTCATTTCAACTGGTGCTACTTTTTCTTCAATTTTTACTTCTTTAATTTCTTGGAACTTTGGTGTTGTCGTTTCTGTAACTGCAACCTTAGCACCACAATTTGGACAAAACTTAGCACCTTCATTTAACTTTGTTCCACAAGAACTACAGAATGGCATATAGTGAAATAAACTAATTAGTTTCTTTATTTTTAAGTTTCGACTCTATTAGTATTATTTTTATCGTTCTTTTTAAATAACAAAACTTATTCCTTTGTTTTATTTCCTTTTTTTTTTTAAATTTCATTTGTTTTTCTTAAAATTTATTTAAATGATATTAATGTTATCCCCTTCTTTATGCTCTATCAAAAATGTTGAACGAAATAATTAACATTACACCTGTTTTCTTTCATGACACAACAGTATTAATTAAAATTTGTTACTTTGAAAATGATGTTGGAAAATAGAAAGTTTGTTATATTAATTCGTTTAGTTTTCAAATTAGGTTAATATTTAAATCTATTTAAATATATATAAAAAAGATTTATTTTAAATTTTATTTTTATGAAAAAAAAAAGAATAAAACAAAAGAAGAAAATCATTTTATTTTTCCTGAATAGATATCATGAAAATTGGAAAAGTATTAAGGTCTCTTTGATGTTAGATCTTGAAATAGAATAGATATTTATTACCTAAACAAATCCTATAAAGACAATATTGTTTACTTAATGGAAGACATCACACAGCCAGATCCTATTCATGAAACTCAATTCTTTAAAACAAAAATTTCTAAAAAAGAAAAGCCTTGTGTTACACCACTTAAAAAAAAAAGAATCCCTGTTATTAAAGCTTCTCCTGAAACAAGAAACTTCAAACACTTCAACAATCATTATGTATTTTTCTATTATCTGAATTCTGCGATATTACTATTAACAACCAGCTAAAAGAAATACTGTCACATAACAATATATGCGTTTAAAAAGCCTTGATTTTGGTAAGAATAATGTTATTATACTAAGCGAATACATTAAAAGAAGGTGTGGTAAATTAAAACAAAATAATATTAGTCATTCGGTGCCAATAAAAACAGCTATAAGAAGATATCAAAATAATAAAAAAAAATAGAACTTCATCATATTCTTATAGATCTTCTGATCATATGGGGGTAGTTAAGAATTTGAAAGTAAATGTGTTGAAGGAAAGGTTGGTATTAATAAACAAGAATATATTAAGAAAGTTATGAGAAGTGTGATTACGTTACTAGAAAAAATGACATAACTCAAAAAGCAGAAGAAATCAACTCTATCATTTCAAGACGACTTAATGAACATAAAAAAGAATTAGTTATCAAAAAAGGTGATCCTATCATACAGATTATTTTTAGATAAACTATATTCTGTTCTGAGACTCTGATTGTAAATTTATCATTTTATTCTTTATTCTATCTTTAACTTATTTAACTTTCTTTTACCCTCAAACCGTCTTATAAAAATAAACGTATTAATGATTAATTACTCATAACAAATAATAAATAATGACACTTAAACTCATTATAATCTATTTTGTGTAATTATTTATAATAAAACATTAATCATTTTAATCAAAGAAGTTATTGTTTTTTTTTAACAAAAAATAGAAAATGAAAAAAATATTCAATAAAAATTAAAAAGATGATCGAGTAAAAATAAAATTAGTCAAACTATTCAAATGGAAGATGATAAAATGAATGAAAAGATTATTAATCCCGAAATGGTAATAGGTACTATCCAACAGAAAGAAATAAAAGATGAAAAACAAAATGAAAAGAAAATAATTAACGAGAAAAAAAAACCTAAAGAAAAAGTCAAAAAAGAAAAGAAACCAAAGAAAAATGATGACAAAAAGAAAGCAAAAAAACCCAAGAAAGTTCATAAAGAGCAAATTGAAGAAGTTGAAATGCTTGATGTATTTCAAGATGAACCGTCACATTCAAAAAGATCAACCTTACAAGAAGAAGTTATCCGTGCTGAACGAGCAATAGTACCTCAATTAAATGAAGAGAAAGTTGTAAAATTACCAAAAGGAAGATCTAGCATTGACATACCAGAATTTCATAAAATAAATGAAATTCAAGAAGAATCCAAAGATGATAAAATTAATCAAAATAAAGAAAACAACTGTACAGTAGAAGAGGATGAAAACACTGACGATGATATTTATTTTCAATTACATGCAGATATGGAGTCAAAAGAACGACTTCGTTTCATTAAAGTAGTTCAATCATTAGCTCCAAGACATAAAGGAAAGGCAAATACAGTCTGCGATAAATACTATTCTATGACTCGTCCTGAAGAATTATTACCATCATACCATAGTGTCCCTGTCTTAGTTGAACCAATAAAGTATATGGAAAGCTATGGATATAATCATTGTACAAACCATGTCCAACCTGGTGTTGAAAAATATATTTACCCACCAGCAATTCCTAAGTTAAAAGGAAATTGGTTGGTTGACAAAGAAAAATCTGGTTCGTCATCTTTGTTTATTTCAAAATACAATTGATTGGATTATTCGTTTTTTTGAATCACAAAAATTTAATTTTCATAAACAATAACAAAAATAAAATATTTTAAAAAATAAAATGATTTCAATGAAACTTTTTCTTATTAACTTACTATGAAAAAATCGTTTTATTGTAAAAGGCATTTTGATTTTTTCTTTTGTTGGGTACTCTGAGTGTAAGTAAATAAAATATTTCTTTTGATAGTCATAAATTAAGAAATAAAAAAAACAAACTTCTTGACTTTTTGGTTGAGTTGTAGTAGAAGCTTTTGGGGTGGGTTTATTTGAGAAGATACAATCAACTGACTTTTCAAAAACTTCGTTCAAACCAATCTTTGCAACTGATGATGCTTCTATATAAGCAACACATCCAAGTTTTTGACATAAATCATCACCTTCTTGTTTTGTAACATCATCAGATCCATCTTTTCGAAGGTCAACCTTTAACCCAACTAAAACAGTCTTTGCAGTGTCAATATAATGCTTAATTTCTGGTTCCCATTTAGTCGAAATATTATCAAATGATGTTCTGTTATTCACAGCAAAACATAATAATACAACATCTGAATCTGCATAACTTAATGGTCTTAATCTATCATATTCTTCTTGACCAGCAGTATCCCAAAGATG
Organism: Entamoeba dispar SAW760; assembly: GCF_000209125.1. Lineage (NCBI taxonomy): Eukaryota > Evosea > Mastigamoebida > Endamoebidae > Entamoeba > Entamoeba dispar. The sequence goes on from NW_001855607.1 coordinate 19,703, forward strand.
AAGAATAAATTCTTCGTTCTTGTATTTCATAACATGAGAGAAATTTTCAAAAACTGTTGGGACATAAGCAGTTGGGATTTCACCTTTACTAAAAGCTAATAATAAACAAGTTTTACCAACAGCACCATCACCAACCACAACTATTTTTAATGCCTTTTTACCATTTTCAATTTTACCAGCACCAGTGTTCATATCAGAAAATGCAAGCATAGCATTTTGTAATGCCTCAGCCTTAGCTCGAACATCAGCATCCTCAAGGTATTTTCCCCATTCATTAGAATTTGAAATTGAATTGAAGTAATTGGCAATATCTTCCTGAATAATCAGTTTCATTTTTACATTACTTTTTGCACTTAGACCTCAAACTTATTATAAAATCATGTGATTGGCTCTTTTAAGTAAAATATAAAAGAAACAAACAGCCATTTTTTAATTTTTTTAGTTCTTTTTTTTTCAAGTTTTGACTCTATTTTTTACTTATTTTATTTTTGTAAAAATTATTTTTTTTTAGTTTTCTTGGAGATGTTATTAATTATTTTTTTTTTTGATTCAAAAATTTAAAATTTAATTTTATGGTTTAATAAGAAAAAATTTATAGTTTGAAATAAATTTGAAAAAATGATCTTGGTTAGTTTTTGTCTTCTTAATACCACCATTTTATTTTGTCGAATAATTTCGTAGATTAGAAGGTCCATTACAATTATAAATATAGAATTATAAAACCCATAATTATATTTTTTAATTAAAACACTTTTGATAATGATTAATAAAAGATTAATTCTGGGATGTGATGAACTTTCTTTCCCCAAATGAACGATAGTTGATTCAAAAGGGTCTACACACTCGGCCAGGGTGAATGTAGAATGTTTGATCCCATCTTTTTTCTCTATTGTTTATTTGAAATAATAAAACTGTTTTCTTAATAAGATTTTTGTAGTAAAAAACTAAATTATATATCAATAATAAAATCACATTTTAATTATTACTTTGCTTTCTTTTTATTTTTTTTCTTGGTTTCTTTTTTATGAGAAATTGTGGGATACGGTTTCTTCTCTTTTGTTAAATTTTGTTCTTTTTTATTTTTATTTTGTTTTACTTTGTTTTCGTTTTGTTCTTTTTTATGAATCGATTGCTTTTTAGTTGTTTTTTTATCATCAGCACTATCCTCTTCTTCAGATACCTCTTCGGGGGTATAAGCCTCTTCTTCTTCAGGGGAGGCAAGCATTTCTTCTATTTTACGGAGGTTCTCTTCATTGTCCTCACTTTCGTCCATTGTTTCTATATAATTTAATTTAAAATCTCTTTTCAAAAGTTTTGGGGCAAAAAGAAAGTCAGATAGCTCTTTGACCATATCATCCTTTTCTTCATTTTCTATGTCAAATAATTTACATAATGGTTTGATATTATCTTCACTAACTCTTTGAGCTATTCTAATTGCTGCTTCTCTTTGTTTAATGTCTTTAAATCCACTGAACAAGAGGATGTCATCTAATCGTTCTGAGTCTTCACCTTGTTTGTGATACATTAATCTATGAAGTAAAACTAGAGAATCTAATGATAAATTATCTATACCTTCTTTAATACGTTTAGAGCTCCCAAGAGGAATACCCCTTCCTTGAAATAACTCAGTCCCTTTGACAATTCCACTTGAATAATGAGGAACAACCTTTCTTTCCCTTTGGCTTCTAGTTTTCATTTTTTTAATTTCCTTTTTTTTTTTTTTAAATAGTTTTTTTGTTAATTTTTGTTTTTAATATTTCTAATAAATTAAAATTTATTTTTAATTTTTTGAATGTTTTTTTTTATTAAACAAAAGAAATGAATTTTCAAGAAGAATTAATAAAAAAAAAAAAGAAGACTTAACAGAAATATTTCAATAGAGATACAATTATTTAAATGAATTACAAATTGATCAAATAATAATATTGATGGTACTTTTATAAGTTATAAATGTTCAAAATGAATGTTTCAAAAATCATAACAGAAAAATAGAATTAATTTAAAAAGAGAAAAAAATAAAGTAAGAATTAATCTTCAACACTAAATTCAAGAGGGATATTTTGAATATAGGATTTTGTAGTGTTTAAATTAACTACAGTTAAAGTGAAATTTTCTTTAACAGCACATTCTCTCAAAGGAGTAAGTTTACCGTAGATACAAATAATATCACCAGCTCTAATATTTCCTTTATCAGGAGTAAATTCTAAATCATAATCATCTTTATCTAAACGAGGATCACCAATAGCAAAACTACAAATGTTTAATGATTTATTACCGACGAATAATTGAAAAACATATTTTTTTTTCAATTCTAATTTATCAACAATATGTTCTAAATCTTCTTCAAGATAAAAATTAATTTCATTAGAAAATGAATACATAAATGGAGAATTATTAATATAATATAATGGATATCTTTCTGCTTCATTTTCTTCAAATTGTTGAAGTTTAGCTGTTGAACCTGATTCATAAATAATAATTCCACCACTTCCAGTAATATTTAGTCTTGATCTTGTTTTAATATATAACTTAATTAAAATAAATAACAATACTCCAACAATTACTATTATTGCAATACTTGCTTGAATTGCTGTCCATGCAATTAATCCACTTTTCTTTGAAATAATACATCTATTTTCTAAATTATCTGCTGGAATATATCCAACATAACACGTACAATTTTCATCACAATTATCTACTTGATCACATTGTTCATCTAAACTTCTTATTTTATTTCCACATACTGTTTTACAAATTCCATTTAATAATTCATATCCATTATCACATTCTTGACATCTTGTACTTATATTTAAATGTTCTACATTACATGATATACATGGATTTGTTAAATCACAATCACATGTATTTCTTTCACATTTTAATTCACATTTACCATTTGTTGCAACATAATTATCAATACATAAACATTTGTCTGTTTTACATCCATCTCCATCTTCACATTCCTCACCAACTTCTGTTGTAACAATACCATCTCCACATACAGGAATTGTAGATTCATAAACATGATTATCAACTGCATTAACTATAAAAACTCTTCTTATTTTTTCTTCTTTATAAATAGCAACACCACGACCAAATCCGTAATGATTTTGTAGTACTGGAGGTACAAAGTACATTCTAAATTGAAATCCTTGTTCTTCATCATATGTGTAATGATAAATAAGACCCATAGAATATGCAACATTTGAATGTTCTACAATAGCTTCAGGAGCTGAAATTACTAGATATAATACTTTTTTATCTAAATCATATGAAGTATCAATTACTTGTCCAAATGAGTGGGTATCATCAATATGAATATAATTAAATGTTGGAGTATTTATAAAATCAAAATCTATATGAATTTTATTTGTATTAGTGTCATAACTTGGTTTAATTACTAATACACAAGGTGTATCACTTTTACTATCTTTATTTCCAATGTCTGTGTTTTGACTCATAACAAATAACCATTTCATATCTTCATTATACCAAAATTTTATATATGCACTGGAAGTCATATCACCAAGATTAAAAATTCCTTTATCATTACTATAACTTGAATATTTTGTTCAACATGCATCATCATAATAAGGACTTTTATTCTCTAA
>NW_001855607.1:23413-28126 GCF_000209125.1 Entamoeba dispar SAW760
TACATTCATTTGTTGTTGGATTATTTACACATATAGTTGCAGCTCCTTTACCAAGATGTGTTAATTCATCATTGTTATGACCTGCCTCATCAAATTGAACATTATCTTTAATATAAGCATTATCAATAATTGGTGCATCTAAACGAGGAATATGATCAATTTGACATATCTTAATAAATCCTGATCCGAGTTTTGGTACAAATCCAAGAGTTAACATTTGGTTGTCTACAAACACGGTTGATGATCCAGAAAATGATGGTTCATAATCAATTAAATCACCTACTAATGTTACTGAAAATCTTCCAAACCGAGATCTTTCACGACCGTAGACAATAAACTGTTTTAGATAAGATGAATAAACTGCTGTATATCCTTCTGTTAAACTTCTGAACGGACCATCTGTACGAACAGTTTCAAATGATGTTTTATTTACTGAAATAATAGAAGATTTAGCTAATAAAATTAGTTTAAACTCACTTAAACCTTTCATTTAAAAACAACCAAACCATTTCCTGTAACAATCATATACCCATTATTATTAGAAGCAATTCCAAAACAAACATCAATTGGCAATGAAAAAACAAATCGTGCAACACCTATATTACCACTTGACAAAGTAAAAAAAAAGCAAAGTATGACAACTATACCTATCATGTTCGACTGACCTTTAAATTCAGTTTTCTTTGAATTTCAAGTTATATTTTTAGAATTTTTATTTTTTTAATTTATTACTTCTATTCGATAAAAATAAAATACTAATTCTTAACTTATGAAATAAGTGTTATTCTTAAGAATGGTATTAAATTTATATTATTTATATGTCTACTATAAGTTATTTATTATCTTATAAATACACATTCTTTTTTATATATACATTTTTTAATTATTTAGAAGAAGTCCTATTAGTAGAAATAGTTCTAAGGAAGAATACTACTATTTTGTTATTTAAAAAACTTTACTGTATGATAAGATTCATAATTGTTTGGTTTATTAATATTTTTATATACATTTTAGTATTAATTTTCATACAAATATTCATAGCCTTTGTTGTGTGATAGTTATGAATAAATTACTTATTGATGCAAAGTTAAAATTTAATTAAAATAATTTATGTTATTTTGATAAACAAAGTTTAAAGTTAACCAAAATTACAATATTTAAATATGTTTTATAAAAAAAGATTCATTGTTATGACAATAGTATTTGTAAATTATCTGAATATTAATTCATATTGGTTTAATATTAAATAAATAGTTATTTAAATAGTTTATTTTTATAATTCAAGAATAATGAGTTATCCTTAATCTTATTTATATTCCAGTGTTTTTAATTTTTATAAAATATGTGATATTTGTTAAATAAAAGGATATCAAATCCTTCAAAATATAAGGGTAAGAATCAATTTAAATTATTTTATATATTAATTAATTTTAAAATATATTTCAACATCTCAGTAATTTAATTATATTTATTAAAAAAATTGGATAATTATATCTTTATTTTTGTATTGAACAAAATTTATTCTTTATTTCATAGAGTTTAGTATGTAAACATTATTTCAGTTTAAACATTTATCTATAAAACAAAAACTGGAATCAATTTGATATTATGATAATCAACTAAATATAGTTATAAATAATTAAAAAAAAATAGCTATAATAGTCATTAAGAAAAATATTTTAATACTTGTTTCAACAAAAATATCAAAGGAAAGGTTCTGTTGCTTTAGTTTTAACAAGAATTTTATATTTTGATAAAGGAATATTCAATATTTACTTTCTTTAGAATTCGATTTTTCAGATTAAGAAATTATGGATTATTCTGTTAAAGATTCTTTTAGAAATTTGATTAAATAAACTACAAACAAATTAAATAAATAGTAAATTAGCTGTAGTATGTATTACCTTTAATAATGTTTAGTTTAAAAAATAATATTTATATATCAAAAAAAACACAAAAATATTATTTTTGTTTTAAAAATTTAAAAAAATTTTTTAACTCATTTTCTTTTCTTTTTTTATTAGATTTTATTATTTTTTAGTTTCTTTTTTACCATTTTTTCAATGACAACTTTACAAGCATCAATAAATAAAAATGCATATCCTTTTTGTCTTCCAGCACCATTGAGTCTACCAAAAAAGAATTACAATAAAATATTTGAACACCAAAGAAAAGAGTTTAGAACCAATGAATTATTAAGGAGAGAAAAAATGAAGGAAATGATTAAAGAGATTGAAAAGAATGAAAAGGTCTCAGAAAAAGGAGAGAGTAGTGGAATTAGAGATGCCATGAAAAATTTACTTAAAACAGAAAAATGTTCTAATTGTGATAAAGATATTATTCTAGGTACATTTGTCTACACTTGTGAATGTTGTGGAGCTATGTTATGTGGAGAATGTATAAAAAAGAGGAAATATCAAAAGAAAAATGAAGATATAGTAGATGTTACTTTATGTAAATATTGTGATTTTATTTATATTGCTATTACTGAAGATGAAAAGTACAAAAGACATATAAAACAAGGAAATGAAGATGCAGTTTATTTACTAAGATGTCAAATTATTAATTCATGTATCTCTTATATGGAAGAATATGCTACATTAAACTTATTTATAAAAGAACTAATATCAAACTTAAAACCAAAGAAAGAAGATGTTAAGAAGTGCCAAGATGAAATGAAAATAGTTAAAGTTAAAACACAAAAAGTATTATCACTTGATGGATTTGTTGATTCCTTTGATCAGCCAGAAAGAAAGTCAGACCAAATAGTATTTAATAATATTGTTAGAACTATGAATATATTTAAAAGAGATGTAGTATTTGATTCAATTAATGAAGTAGTTATTTGTGAGAAAATTTTACAAGAAGTAAATGGATTACGAGAAACAATACCACAAATCATTGGTTTTTCTAGTACTATGATACCAATAACTGGTGGAACAATTAAAATAACTTTGACATCAACAAACAATGTTAAAGTAATTATTAATGAAAAAGTAATACCTTGTACTATTGATGGACTAACAATGATAGTTAATGTCCCCCCATCAGTTCCTGGACAAGTTAGTGTTAATATACAATTATTATATAATAAAACAACAATCGATTTACCTGGACCAATTATGTATTATAAAGTCTCAAAAGATCAACAAGAGAAATCATCAATATCTACTATTGGAACAAAACATAAAATTAGTATAGTTGAATGTGATGAATCAATAAGTGATGATCCTAGTGAAGAAGAAACATACTCTGATAGCACTTCTAATAAGGACAGTGAAAGTTCTGATGAAGAAGAAAATGTTATATTATTCAGTAAAAACAAAAAAGAAGAAAAACTTAAACAAGACATAATCAATACACTCCAAACAGAAAATGAGGAAAAAGAAAAACCAACAATACCAACAAGAAAAAGTAAAAGAGGTAATCCATTTAGAAGAGGAGGAATTATTAAAACAATTAATTATAATGAAATTGAACAATGTCAAACTCAAAATGTAAAAACAATAAAAACAAATAACTTTTTAATGGATAGTTCTATTAAAATTACTATGATTAGACCAAAAAACATAAAAATTAAAGAAAGGGTTATGTTTACTATTAAAGGAAGTGGATTTGGAACATCTCCAATGGTATTCATTGGAAATAAAGAAGTAAAAAAATTTGAAAAACGAAATGATAATTTAATTATTGGATATTTTCCAATAATTGAAGAGTCAGACGTTTATGACTTAAAAGTAAAAAATAATTTTGGAGGAGAAGAAATTAAACCAAAAGAAATTAGAGTAGAAGATTAAATAAATTTATATTTTATTTAGAATTAACTTGTAGTTTTATTATCATCAAAACAATATTTCACAAAACTATTTTCTATCAGTTTCTTTCCCTAAATTACCAAATTTTTTCATTAATTCTTTAGAATCAGAAACTCTATTTATTTGAATTTCATCAATAAAATCAACAGCCTTACTTGATTGTATTCGTGGTCTTAAATTATGTTTTCTAATTTTTTGAAAATTTTTAATGGGGATTAATCTTTTCTTTGGAATTTTTTTAGGTTTTATTTCATCTTCAGTTTTTATTTTTTGGGGTTTATTTTCTTTTACTTCAAAATATTCTTTATCTTTATTTATTAATTCTTGTTCTGTTAACTGATTAACAACTTTTTGGTTATCAGCTTCATTAGTTTTTAAACTAAGTGTATTTTGAATATATTGATTTATTAATTCATTCATTTTTCTTTTAAACTCTCTTCTTTGAGTAATTTCAATTACTATTTGTTTTTGTTCTTCTTTAATAAACTCATTTTCTTTTAATGCATCTTTAATTTTTTGCAATTGAGGATCTGGTTCATTTAAAATTTCTTTTTCTTCTGTTTTTATCATTTTGTTGATATCATCTATTGTATATTTCCCTTGAATTTTAGAATCATCTTCCATATATAAATTATTTGATATTTCACTTTCATCTCCTTCTATATAAATTTCATTAACATCAATAACTGGAACTGTTGATATATTAAAGCTAGAATAAATCTTAATAATTTCCAGATATGATATTCCATTAATGATAAGCTCTTTTTCTTTCTTAAGATACTCACAGCTCATAACCTCTTTTTCAATTACTTCATATATTCTTTTATCCTTTCTTACTTCTTTCATTAAAGTTCAAAAATTTATATTTTATAGTTCTTTATCATTTTTATTCAGTCTT
>NW_001855607.1:28226-31203 GCF_000209125.1 Entamoeba dispar SAW760
CTTTTATTTATCTGTTTCTTTGTATCTCAAAAAAAAAACATCGTTCAAATTCTATAAAAATTATAGTAAATTTATTTTAATGACTAACCAAACTAAAGTATGACATCATACAAAATTTTAATTAAAATATCATTATTTCTAATGATAGGTTTGAAAATAAGTTTATAGTTAAAGGTGATACATAATTAGCTCATCAGAATAAAAAGAAGACATGGAGAAAAAATTTCATTAAATATTATTAAAAATTTCAATCATTTTTGATTTAATCTCATGATAAATTAAATATAAAAGAAAGGATTTTGTAAAAAAAAATGAAGTTAGAATGATGTGATATAGCTAGTATTGTGAAATAAAAATGTCTATGTTAAATAAAAGTGATAAAAGAAAATTTCAATTAAATAGTATTTCAATATATAAAGAAATAAGTAAAGTATAATTTAATTAATACTATTGCACAAGAGATAGTTAAAAATGAAAATATAAAAACAATTATTTACATTTTATTATACGTAAATATAATTAAAGAATGTAATTAAGAGTTAAACAAACTTCAAAAATTTAATAGACATAAATTATTATAAAAACTTATTAAAATAAAAATAGAGAGATAGAAAAAACAATAAAAGATAAACATGATACACCAACAAAACTTGTGTAAGTAGAATCAAATAAGATTTATAAATGAATTAGAAAATAACATAAATTTAATAATTTAATGATCAATAAATATTAATACAAAAATAATTAAAGTTAATCAGATTTAAGCTGTAATATTAGACCAAAGAATATAATTTTTGAAATTTTTATTTTTTTTTTTTTGAATAATTCAAACAAAAAGAGAACCACCACTCAAACTATCACACAAAACAATTAATAAAGATAAACAAGTACCAACAAATTCTAATGAGAAAATATAAGAGATTCATGATGAAGAGTGTAACAAACTTGAATTTATCCATCAGTTATCTTTTCTGTAATGAAGAATAAAAATGGTATACCACCTATCTAGTTGATATGAAAAATACATACATAAAACTCAAAAATAATAAATTACATGAACAAAAAATGAATTAAACAATAATCAAATAACAAAAGATTAAAATAGAATTATCAAACTAATAAAAAAAGAAATGATATCAATGGTAAGAGTAAGACATAGCACAAACAGAAATAAAATAACATACAAAAAAGATTCAAAAAATAATCGATTAACAATAAAGAGAATAAATCACTAGATTAAAAATGAAAGAGAATAAAATGAAATAAAGAAAGAAGATAAAAGAAAAAATAAAAAAGTAGATTAAAAAAGATAACATGGTATTAAAAAAAGATAAGAAAAGAATAAGATTAATGATAAATATGATAAGATTAAAGAAGGAAATAAAAATAATAAAATGAGTTAAATAAGTATTATTATAATTATTCCTTAATGTTTCTTATTTTATACAGAATAATCCCATAGTTAAATTAAAGTTAAAAAATAAACACATAAAAAAGATTATATAAATAATAGTAAAAAGAGAATTGATGTAAGCAGAAATAAAGGGTAAAATATTTTACATCAATAAAATAATAGTTTTTATTATTTTGCTCCTAAAAAAAAATAAAAAATAAAAAAGTAAATTAAATACTCATTCTATAATCATTTATATTTCTTTATATTTTATATCATTTTATGATAAATTGTTCTGAAATATAAATAATTCAGAAATGATATTTGATTCAATGTAATTATACATTTTTATTATTATGTTATTATTATTTTATTAATGTATTTTATTTTTATATATTTATATATTTTATTATTATATTTATTTTTATTATTATATTATGTATATCATCATTTTATCTATATATTTTATATTTATCATGTTTTATTACTTTTATATTCTTATTATTTATATTTTATTTTATATATTAATACACTTCTATTTATATATATTTTCTTATATATTAATATATTTCTTTATCTTATTTTCATTTTGATTATATTTTTATATTTTATATCTATTTTCTTTTTATATTTATTATTATTTTATTTATATTATATTGATTTTATTTATCTTTTCATTTATATATTTTATTTATTATTATATCATTTCTCTTATTATTTCTTTATCATTTATTATTATTTATTTAATTTTTATATCTTATATCTATATCATATGAATTTATTATTTATTATATATTACAATTATATATTAATCATATAATATTTATAATTAATTATATTATATTTTTCTTCTTTTCTCTTCTTTTTTATATTATTTCTTTTTTTATTTGAATATATTTGTTTTTGTATTTTTGTTATTTATTTTATTTCTTATTTTTTGTGTTTATTTTATTCTTATTTATCATATTTATCTTTTATATTATGTTATATTTGATTTTATTAATTATATCATTTAGTATTTTATTAATATAAATATTATGTTTATTATTTTATTATTTATTTATTTTTATTATTTATTTTATCTTTTCTTATTATTCTTTTATTATTTTATGTTTATTATATTTTATTTTTTTATTTCTTTTTCTATCTATTTTTCTATTATTTTTATTTATTATATATATTTCTTTTATTCTTATTCTATTATTATTTATATTTTTTATTTATTTTATTTATTCGATTGTTTAATAAAAAATATATTCAATTTTATTATTTGTTTATTTTTATTATTTATTTTTATTTATATATTAATTTGATTATTATATTTGTATTATATCATTTTTATATTTATTATTATTTATATTTTGTATTATTATTTATTTATTATTATCATTTTTATTTTTATTTATCATTTTATATTATATTATTCATTATTTCATGAATTTAATATTCATTATGAAATCATTTATTAATCATTTCATTTATAATGATATATTAATTAAATTATTTTGTTATATCACATTGATTATTCAATATTTAATGATAGAATTTAATGATATAAGATTAATATAATAGATATAAATAAAA
>NW_001855606.1:0-1079 GCF_000209125.1 Entamoeba dispar SAW760
AGTCTTCAAAATGTATAAAATCACATTTTAATTCAACTACGAGCGTTTTAATCACAGCAACTTTAATATACACTATTGGAGCTGGAATTACCGCGGCTGCTGGCACCAGACTTGCCCTCCATTGATTTCGTAGGAGAATTTACCTCCTACTCATTCCTTCAAGAATTGATTTTACTCAACTCTAGAGTTATGTGTCGTCACTACCTCTTCAATTCGAAAGTGGGTAATTTACGCGCCTGCTGCCTTCCTTAGAAGTGGTAGCCATCTGTAAAGCTCCCTCTCCGATGTCGAACCCCAATTCCTCGTTATCCGTTATAATCTTGGTAGTCCTCGATACTACCAACTGATTGATAGATCAGAAATTCTCATTGGTTACTTGTTAAACACTGTGTGTTCTACAATTGTCGTGGCATCCTAACTCACTTAGAATGTCATTTCTCAATTTACTTACATAAATTGGCCACTTTGTACTAATACAAATTGGATCGTCTCAAGTATTATCTTTATCATTCACAAAGCTATCCTTGTACTTTACTAACCAAAGAAACTATTACTGTTATAATGAGCCGTCCGCAGTTTCATCCTACTTGGTCTTTATACTTACACATGCATGGCTTAATCTTTAACATCAGCATATAATACTGGCAGGATCAACCAGATATTTTATTCTTCTTCCTTTTTAAAAGGAAGGATTCTTTATTCTTACTTCTCTTTTGTATTTATATCCATTTTTCCTTTCTTTATTCTCCTACTTTTGACTTCTTTTTTATTTACTAATTATACTAAAAAACAAACTTATATTATTTAAATCTGTTCTGTCATCTAATTACTTTTATATAGTTAGATCAAGTACAATTTTCTTTATATTCAGTCTTATATTTATTTCTTTAAATTCTTTCATTCTTAACAACATATATCTATTATGATTATATTAAATTCTTTTAATAATCATTTCTTATTTCTTTAATTAATCTCTTCTATGAGATTACTTATTCTGTTTATCTCTTATATTATTCTCCCTAAATATTATGAATACTTATTTTATTTATTATTTTATTGACAAACTGTGCTATCTCTCA
>NW_001855605.1:0-2217 GCF_000209125.1 Entamoeba dispar SAW760
TTTTGATGCTTTGTCAAGTGCTTCTTGTACTATTTTTTCACTTTGTGTATCAAGTGCTGATGTAGCTTCATCAAGAAGAAGAATAGATGGTTTTCTAATTAATGCACGTGCAATAGCAATTCTTTGTTTCTGTCCTCCTGATAATAATGCTCCTTTTTCTCCAATTATTGTATCATATCCATCTGGGAGTTTAGAAATGAAATCATGTGCATTTGCCATTTTAGCACATTAATCATCTTCTTCTTCATTTAATGTTTCTCCTTCTCTTGTTCCAAGTATAATATTTTCTCGAATTGTTCCTGCAAATAATATTGGTTCTTGTCCAACTAATCCTATTTGATTTCTTAACCATTTAATATTTAATTCTCTTATATCTTTTCCATCTATTGTTATTTTTCCACTATTTGGATCATAATTTCTTTGAATTAATTGAATAGTAGTTGATTTCCCACATCCTGATGTTCCAACTAATGCAATTGTTTCTCCTTTCTTAATTTCAAGATCAAGTCCTTTTAATACTTGATGAGATGGTCTTGTTGGATAAACAAATTGAACATCCTCAAATTTAATATTCCCATTACATTCATTAGGACATTCACCAACTGTAGATTGACAATCAATATCTGGTATTCTATCAATTGTTGTAAATATTTTATAAGCTGATGCTTGTGCTGAAAATAATAAGTTTAATGGTGTTGTAATTGTTACTAGTGTTTGAGATGCCATCCATTAGTGAAAAACACTGTTAATACATCACCAGCAGATACTCCTTTACTTCCTCCTTTTCCTCTAACAGCAATATTACTATACCAACTTCCAAGTGCATAGGTAGCATACGTAAAGAAAGTACTAAAACCAAATCCTATTCCAAAACATTGTCCTTTAATTGCATTAAAATGTTCATTTTCTTTTATTTTTTCTTCATATTCTTCACTAAATTTATGTTCTTGATTTAATGATTGAACTGTTCTAATATTTCCTATTGTTTCTTCTGCAATACTACCAGCTACTCCAAACACACTTAATGCTTTTGTTTCATATTTCATTGCAACCATTTGAAAACCTGTGAAAGAAAAACATGATAATGGAACTGTTGCCAACACAACTAATGCAAGATCCCATGATTTAATAAATCCAATAATATAACCTGTAATAGTCATTGAGAATATTTGAAAAATCATTCCAAATTTTGGACCAATTCCATCTTGAAAATTTTTAATATCTGTTGCTATTCTTGTTGTTAATTCTCCTGATTCTTGGAAATCATACCATGTTGCATCTTGTCTTAATAATGACTTAAAATATAATTTTCTTACTCTAATTCCTTCTCTTTGGGAAACTACAAATAATGAAAATGTTCTCATAAAACTTAATACCATACTTATTACTCCAAAATATACCATCTTCACAACTACTTTATTCACTGATTCTTTTACTTCTTCAACAATCATATGATTAACTTCTTCATCTATCATACTATTATTTTCTGAAGTATAATTATAATTATCAACCATATCCCCTACTAAAACCATCATGAGTGGTTGCATTATTCCATTTCCTATTGAACTTATAATTCCAATGATTAATAAAATCAAATCTATCCAATCTGAATATTTAAATAGTTTTATTAAATTGACTTTTCCTTCTGTATCATGTAATTTCTTCTTTGATAAAATTTCATTAGGGTCTGGATTCACATTGAATATATTAAATGTGTTTAATGGTTCACTCGTCATGTGAATGACTCAAGAATATCTTTTTCAAAGAATTCCACAAAACTTTGAGGCATAACTTATTTTTGGCATTTCAAAAATTCTTATTGATGGAAATGTCCACTTTCTTTATATTCTTTCTTATTTATTATTTATTGTTATGAAAAAAAGATTCTATAAACAACAATAGTATTAACAAAATACTTTTCTATTTCTTCTTATTTTTCAATTCTATTAATTCTACTCTTTTTTTTTTAAAGTTTCTTCATGTAACTCTTTCTCTTCTTTTTTTATTTTATTTTTATTTATCATACTCAATTTACTAATGACTCTATTTTATATAAATCAATTCTTTATTCTATTGTTTTATTACTTTGTTTTCTTTTTATCATTTTTATAATCAGATTTTATATCTTACAATGATTAACTAGGGAGAGGAAATTGTTATGAATCAAACAATAAAATATTTATAAATAATAGAATAATTAATTATGTGTTAATAGAA
>NW_001855604.1:0-1315 GCF_000209125.1 Entamoeba dispar SAW760
AAAAATAAAGTTTTATCAGAAATGGTGAGGTTGTAGATGAGATACAAGTTCAACAATTTTATTGAAAAAAGGTGCACTTTTTTGATTTTAATAAAAAGTACTAGGTATCCAATATCGTTCTGTGGATCCTCCAAAAAATAAAGTTTTATCAGAAATGGTGAGGTTGTAGCAGAGATATTAATTCAACAATTTTATTGAAAAAAGGTGCACTTTTTATGATTTTAATATAAAGTACTAGGTATCCAATATCGTTCTGTGGATCCTCCAAAAAATAAAGTTTTATCAGAAATGGTGAGGTTGTAGCAGAGATATTAATTCAACAATTTTATTGAAAAAAGGTGCACTTTTTTGATTTTAATAAAAAGTACTAGGTATCCAATATCGTTCTGTGGATCCTCCAAAAAATAAAGTTTTATCAAAAATGGTGAGGTTGTAGCAGAAGATATTAATTCAACAAATTTGTTGAAAAAAGGTGCACTTTTTTGATTTTAATAAAAAGTACTAGGTATCCAATATCGTTCTGTGGATCCTCCAAAAAATAAAGTTTTATCAGAAATGGTGAGGTTGTAGCAGAGATATTAATTCAACAATTTTATTGAAAAAAGGTGCACTTTTTATGATTTTAATATAAAGTACTAGGTATCCAATATCGTTCTGTGGATCCTCCAAAAAATAAAGTTTTATCAGAAATGGTGAGGTTGTAGCAGAGATATTAATTCAACAAATTTGTTGAAAAAAGGTGCACTTTTTTGATTTTAATATAAAGTACTAGGTATCCAATATCGTTCTGTGGATCCTCCAAAAAATAAAGTTTTATCAGAAATGGTGAGGTTGTAGCAGAGATATTAATTCAACAATTTTATTGAAAAAAGGTGCACTTTTTTGATTTTAATAAAAAGTACTAGGTATCCAATATCGTTCTGTGGATCCTCCAAAAAATAAAGTTTTATCAGAAATGGTGAGGTTGTAGCAGAGATATTAATTCAACAAATTTGTTGAAAAAAGGTGCACTTTTTATGATTTTAATATAAAGTACTATATATCAATTATCTTCAAAAGCACTCTGCAAAAAGATAAAAATTATTAATTGTGATCGTCATGTATTTGAGATATTAATTTATTCTATTTTTATCTAAACCAAATGAAAGAAGTTAAATGTCGTCAATTTTAATAAAAAGTACTAAGTATTAATCACATTAATATGCACTCTACAAAAAGATAAAAATTATTAATTCTGGTCGCTTTCTATCTGAGATAATTTTTGACATGTTTCTGTCTAAATTAGACGAAAGAAGTTAAATGCGTCTGATTTTAA
>NW_001855603.1:0-1747 GCF_000209125.1 Entamoeba dispar SAW760
TAAATTATTCAATTTGTTATTATCATATCATCATTTCATTGACACTTCTTATTTATTATCTTTTTATTTGTTTCATCATTTATCTCTTGTTTGATATGATAATATAAATAATTTACATTGTATATTATCATCATTCATCATTGATAATCATATGTGATATAATTTAATTTTCATATCAATAATTATATCATTTAAATAAATAAATAATAACATTTGTTAACATATCATTATGATATCTCATCAATGTGATAAATGAAATATAACATAATTACACATTAATAACAATAAGATGGATATTCATATTTATATAATCATTATTATTCATAAATAACATTATAAATTTGAATTAACATAATATTCTTCTTTATTACTTTTCATAATGATATTTTCACATTAAAATAGAATTGAAGGTAAATGAAATAAAGAATAATATAAAATGAACAGAATTATGAATAAATATACTCAACAAATCAATATACATCATACTCAATACAACAAGAAGTTACAAAATGTCGACTGATTGTTATAGATTTTGTATTTTACTTACATTTTATTTTATTTTATATTTTATAATTTTAAGAGAAAATAATAGAAAACAGAATAATCTAATATTCAAAAAATATATTACACTATTTTCAATTGATCATTTTATTTAAATGCATAATTTCTTCGCTTATTTTGGTTCCCTTATATTTTCATTATCATTTTATATTATAAAATATTTGTTATTATTGTTATTAAATATTGATATGTTAATATTAATCATTATGTTTATATTCAAATTTGATTATAATTATATTATTTGATATATTTATTATTCATTATCTATTTTATTATTTATTTCTATTATTTATTTCATTTTAATCATTTTATTTTTATTTTATAATAGAAATGAATAAATCAATCAAATTATTAATGAATAATTGAATAATTATTATATTTGTGAATATTTATATCTTGTTTTGATGTTTATTTTATTTATTTATTATTTTGTTTATTATCATATTAATATTTTATTTTAATGATTGAATATTATTTATTAATGAATTAAATAATCATGATTATTTATCATTGTTATATTTATATATTATTTATATTTATCAGTTTATTTATTTTAGAGTTATATTATATGAAAATATCAATTCATTTTATATTTCTTTGTTTTAAATTTCAATAATTTATTATTTATCTCTTTCTTGTTATTTATTATACTTCTTTTCTTTATTTATTATATTCAACTTATTGTTAGTTTATTAATAGTATTATTCTGTTATTTGTTATTTTATATTTTGTTTTATCTTTATTATTATATATTTTATTTATATTTTATTATAGTATATGTTTTATTCAAAATGTTCTTTCAATTATTCTTTGCCTTATTTATTATTCATTATTTAATATAATTTATTGTGTATGTTTATTATATTATATTAATATGATGAATGAATGTTAATAATAATATTTATTTGAATTTAAAATAAAATAAATGATTTGAATATGAAATAATAAATAAATGAAAATAATGTTGATTATTGATTGGTTAATGAGAATAAATTATTGTTGAATGATTAAAATAAAGAATAATTTGAATATATTATTATTGTTATTTTATTATTTATTATTTTATTATTATGTTTATTTATTTCTTATTCTTATTATTT
Organism: Entamoeba dispar SAW760; assembly: GCF_000209125.1. Taxonomy (NCBI): domain Eukaryota; phylum Evosea; order Mastigamoebida; family Endamoebidae; genus Entamoeba; species Entamoeba dispar. Next base: position 1,662 of record NW_001855603.1, read on the forward strand.
ATTAATTTTCTTATTAAATATTTATTGTATTATTATGAAAATTAATAGAAGAAGTAAATGATGATATTGTGTTGTTTGTTTGTTGA
>NW_001855602.1:0-2169 GCF_000209125.1 Entamoeba dispar SAW760
AAATGATTGAAAAAAATGACATTAGATGTAAGTATTCTCCTATTAATATTTGTCAAGAATATATGAAATTAAGAGATAAAACAGATGGTAGTGAATTTAATAAGATAATGTGTCAAAATAAACAAGAATAACAAAACACATCGTATTCATAATGGTTTAAATTTGATGAATAAGAAATCATCTAAATATAAAACTAGAATACATGAGCAATGAAAAAACATAAATTAAAAGAAAAGACAAATAACATTACCAATTAAAAAACAGATTATTTAGGACTCTAATTAATGTTAATCAAAATTATGATTAACTGAATTATTTGTGTTGTTTATTCTTCTAATTTAATAAGAGTGATTTAGTTGAATAGTAGTGTATTATAGGCTACGAAAAAAAGGAAATAAGAGAAAAAGGAATAGAAATGATGAAAAAGAAGGACATGAAAGAAAAAAAGTGAAATTATGAAGTAGAAGAAGATGAAAAGAATAAAAGTAGAATGTTGAGAATATAAAATAAAAGAAGATAAAAAAGAATAATTCAAAATGAGATAATAAAAGATGAAAATAATGATGAAATAAATGATGCATTTTTTTATTATAGAAATTAGAAATATGCAATAAAAAAAGCGTTTAATTTATTGATGCAAATTATTTATCATTATTTTATTTATGTAAATTATTTTATTCTTTTTTATTTTTATGATTTTTATTTATATATATAATTTTTTCTCTTTTTTTCTTTTTAGTATATTGATTATTTTAATTTATTATTTATTATTCTTTTATTTATTTTTCTCTATTCTTTTATTTGTTTTTTCTTATTATATTTATGAAATATTTCATTATTATAAATTAATTTTATTGTTTAATTATTTAAATGATTTATATTAAAATGAATTTATTTTATATTTCATTGTTTTCTTTTATCTTTATTTTATATTTTAATAATTTCTTTAATATCATCATTTTATATTATTATTATTATTATCTTTATTCTTTCATATTTTTATTATTTATTATTATTATTATGTTTTCATTTCTTATTTTATTTTAATTTATTATTAATATTATTTATATTTCTTTTCTTTCTTATTATTCTTCTTCTTTATTTCTTTATTTATTAATTTTTTATTTTATTTATTTTCATTTGATTCATATTTTCATTTCTTGTTTTCTTGTTTTGATTATTTTGTTTTGATTTAATTTTAATTTTTATTATTTAATATATTTTTGTTTATTAATATTTATTTATCATTTGTTTATTATTTGTTTTTATTATTATCATTTGATTTATATTTATTATTTATTTCTTTTATTATCTTTCTTTTCTTTATTCTTTATTATTTATATTATATTTCTTATTTCTTATTATTTATTTTTGATTTTAAATGATTGTTTCAATATTCATCATTTTATTTATATCTATTATCTTAATCTTATATCATTAAATTATATCATTAAGTATTGAATAATCAATGTGATATAACAAAATAATTTAAATAATATATCATTATAAAATGAAATGATTAATAAATGATTTCATAATAAATATTAAAATCATGAAATAATGAATAATATAATATAAAATGATAAATAAAAATAAAAATGATAATAATAAATAAATAATAATACAAAATATAAATAATAATAAATATAAAAATGATATAATACAAATATATTAATCAAATCAATATATAAATAAAAATAAATAATAATAATAAACAAATAATAAAATTGAATATATTTTTTATTAAACAATCGAATGAATAAAATAAATAAAAAATATAAATAATAACAGAATAAGAATAAAAGAAATATATATAATAAATAAAAATAATAGAAAAATAGATAGAAAAAGAAATATAAAAATAAAATATAATAAACATAAAATAATAAAAGAATAATAAGAAAAGATAAAATAAATAATAAAAATAAATAAATAATAAAATAATAAACATAATATTTATATTAATAAAATACTAAATGATATAATTAATAAAATCAAATATAACATAATATAAATGATAAATATGATAAATAAGAATAAAATAAACACAAAAATAAGAAATAAAATAAATAACAAAAATACAAAAACAAATATATTCAACAAAAAATAAAATAATATAAAAAAGAAGAGAAAAGAAGAAAAATATAATATAATTAATTATAAATATTA
>NW_001855601.1:0-1687 GCF_000209125.1 Entamoeba dispar SAW760
AATAAAATAAGTGATGAAGAACGTAAGTGGTGGCCATTTGAAATAAAAAGTGGATGTGAGAAAATGTTTATATTAAAGTTTTATAATTCATTGAAATAATAAATAAAATTAATTGTACCAAAAGAAGTTAGTGGAATGGTATTAAAATATTTATGTAACATTATCCAAATAAGAGTTTCTAGTATTCAAATGCCAAATATTATTATTACAGTTCCAGTGAATTTTACTGATAAAAAAATAGATTTAACTATCAGTTAGCAGGAACTCAAAGTGTTAGAATTATTGATGAGCTGGTTGCAGTGATTTTTGAATATAAAAGAACACACAAATTCAATAATAGATGGGGGGTCAATTGTAGTGAATGATTTTTGAAGATGGAAGAATATAAGTTATTACAAAGTAGTAAATGAACAGATTTGTATAGAAATTAATGAAGGAGACCACAATTTAAGAATAGTTAATTTTGATAAGTTAATAACTGATTTAATTAATCAAAAGGTAGAAGAAATTATTCCAAATTTTTATGAAAAGAAACAAGGAACTTCACTTTAAGAGAAAAAGAATTTAATAGGAAACTAATTAGATTAAAGAAAGAACTAGAAAAAATTCAATTTGAATTAATTATAAAACTGAACATAAATTATATCTAAAAGCATTATTTGATAGTGATGACAATTAAAGGTGTTGAATTTTATTCTATATTTCTAAACAAGAATTTGAAACTGAATTTCAAAGCAACGATTTATATTTCAATATTGTCAATAAAATAACTAAAATTCAACAAAAAGTGAGTGTTCGAGGAGAAGGCTTATTTAACTTTGTTTGTTATTCCAAATTCTAATTTTTTATTTGAAGTACCAACAACAAGCAATGAAATTAGTAGAAAATGTAAAGATATATTAGTTGCAGAAAATGCGTTTAATCTATTTACTACTTTTGTTAAAGGTACTACTTATTGAGTTTATTTAAAACAAAAAGGGGTTAGGTGTGTCATGTTTACAACACAACTCCAGCACCGATTGGAATAGAAATGAATAAACGAACTTTTGAAGTACTTACCAAAAAAGGACAAAGGTTTCTAACAAATGTTATAAAAAAGTATCGTACAACTATAAACAGCCAATCTTCATTTGAACTTAATATTTGTTTTTGTTATATTTAATCCACTGGGTAATTGAAACAGAACATTTAGTTAAAAATTTTGTACCAAGGGTATTCATAAAGTAGTCATTAGAGAACAGTTAATTGGTTGTTCAATGAAAAACAACAAAATGGAGGTCGTGGGATTAATTACTTTTGTTGCTGGTACTTCTATTAAAAATTCTCTAAGCCTTCAACTTATTACAATAAAAGACGAACAATTTGAAAAACTAAAAGAACGTTTTTAATCGTTATCAAATATAAAATAATTAAATAAATTATTTTTAAAGGTTAGTTTATTTATTATGAGTTCGTTAGTTAGAATAATGTTTAAATAAAAATATATTTTATTCACCACAAAATAAAAAGGAGTTATTACCACTATTAAATCTGGTTTTTTGATAAAATTGATGTCATAAACAAAATTGTATTTATTAAAGTATTTTATTATTATTTAATTAATTGTTTTTCTTCTTTTATTTTGAATTTCCTCATTGAAAAAGTTCATTTTGTTATTTATATTTTATTATCTATTTTAAAATTAGAT
>NW_001855601.1:1787-2965 GCF_000209125.1 Entamoeba dispar SAW760
AAATGAAAATATCATATAAATAATATCACAAATATTTGATATAAACAAATAATTAAATTATTAATGATGAAGAAATAAAAGAGTGATAATGATAAAATAAATGAAAACTTAAAATTTAAATGATTAGAATAATATTTATAATACAAATTAATATTAAATAAAGATAAATAGAAAACAAAGAATAAATGAATGAGAAATGAATATAATAGAAAGGAGATAATAATGAAAAAAAAATGCTAATAAATAATTGAAATATCCATAAAATAAAATTTAATAAATAATGTAAACACGTAAATAAAATAATAAACATCAAATGAAATAAATGAATAAATAATAAATTAAATCAAATTTAACAAATAATAAAATCAATCAAATAAATAATCAAATAAATAAAGAAAAAAAAATAAGAGAATGGAATGAAGAATAATTAATAATAATTCATCATTCATTAAATATAAATAAATTATTTATAAATGATGTTGAATTAAAATTTAAATATAATAAATATATAAAATAATAAAATAAGAGAATACAAAGAAGAATATAATAATAAAATATATTCATTCTTATTCTTTTCTTATTATTTATTATATTTGATTTTATATTTTATATTGATTTTTATCTTTGAATATCATCTTTTATTTCTTATTTTTTGTCAATTTTTTCTTTTTCTAAACATCAATTATTTCTTCTTTTCATTCTTTATTATTATTTTATATTAGATGATATTTTATTATTTTATATTTGTTTATATTGTTTGTTTATGTTTTATTATAATTATTTATTGTTGTTTATCTTATATCATTTATTTATTATATGTTGTATTGTTATTTAACAATGTTAATATGAAATGAATAATAATGAATAAATATAAAATAAGAATAAAAAGATATAAGAATATAACATAAATAATAAAATAAGAAATATATAATAGATATAAAGATAAAAGAAGAAGAATAAAATAAATAAATATAAAATAAAATAAAAAAGAAATAAAAAAGAATCAAATAAATATTTTATTATATTTTTATTTATCTTTTATTCTTATTTATTTTTAGTTTTCAAATAAATAATAATGAATAAAAATTAAATCATTTCAATTACAATAATTCGTTCTGGTGTGAAATATTCTGGATATTGTTTTCCACAAAGTGCATTTGTTATTCCGTTATATGAAA
>NW_001855600.1:0-2139 GCF_000209125.1 Entamoeba dispar SAW760
TATGCCCATTATCAGATAAGTACATAAGTACAGAGGTGGATGATATCTAGAACACATATATCAAAAGTAAAGATAATAAAAGGTAGTAAAGGTAGTAAAGGTAATAAAGGTAATAAAGTTAATAGGGATAGTAAGAATATAAGGAAAGGAAGTAGTAGTTACATAGTATAAAACACTATAAGTAGTATAAGTAGTATAAGATAGTATAAAATAGTATAAAATAGTATAGATAATATAAAAGAATAGAGTGTACACTAAAAGTATAATAAAAGGAATATATAAGTTTAATAGATGTAAAAATATAGTAATAGATGTCATATAGATGTACAAAAAGGTGGGAACGGTGAGTATCGAACTCACGACCTTAAGATTATGAGACTTACGCTCTACCAACTGAGCTACGTTCCCTATTCAAACAATAACATAGAATAAAAACAAAAATAGATATAATAATAGTGGAAACATATAATAATAGTGTATATCTATATTAATAGGTTATAGTGTATAAAGTATAGATATAATAATAGTCTATAAAGTATAAAGTATAAAATATAAAATATAAAGTATAAAATATAAAATATAAAGTATAAATATAATAATAGTCTATAGTCTATAGTCTATAAAGTATAAAGTATAAAGTATAGATAATAGAATAGTGTATAGTCTATAAATAATAAAAATAATAATAGTATATAAAGTATAGTGTATAAATAGAATAGTGTATAGTATATATAATATAAATAGGATAAGTATAATAGTATAGATAAAGGTGTATATATAATATAAGGATAAGTTATAGATAAAAAGACGAGCATAGCAGGGATCGAACCTGCAATCCTCAGATCCGAAGTCTGATGCGTTTCCATTGCGCCATATGCCCTATAACATTCATAAAATACTGGGAAGATAAAAAAAGGGATATATAAGTTATATAAATGTTATAAGTTATATAAATGTTATAAGTTATATAAATGATATAAGTTATATAAATGATATAAGTTATATAAATGATATAGATATGATATAGATATAGATATAGATATGATATATAAAAGACATAAGAAAGATAAGATATAAAATAAACAGACTAGGAATAATAATAAAAGTACATAGTCATATAATAATATAATAATATAAGAAAATATATGATAGTCATAGTCATAAGTAAGTAGGATAACGGTAGGTTCATATCAAGTAGGATACACCCGTTCCCATCCGAACACGGAAGTAAAGATGCTTAGAGCCTGATCAGTACCATTATGTTCACACAGATGGGAACGTCAGGTAATCTACCTTTTTGTTTTTATATAGAGAGTTTTTTTTTAAATAAAGGAATAAAGGAATAAAGGAATATAGAAATATAGAAATATAGAAATAAAGGAATATAGAAATAAATACATACATAGATATATAAATAAAGATATATATAAATAAATAAATAAAGAAATATATATATATATATAAATAAAGAAATATATATATAATAGAATATAAAGGTTATAGAAGTTGAAAGGGATTAAAGTAAAGTAATCTAGTCAATAAAAAGACGAGCTTGGCAGGGATCGAACCTGCAATCCCCAGATTCGTAGTCTGATGCGTTTCCATTGCGCCACAAGCCCTATAACATTCATAAAATACTGGGAAGATAAAAAAAGGGATATATAAGTTATATAAATGTTATAAGTTATATAAATGTTATAAGTTATATAAATGATATAAGTTATATAAATGATATAAGTTATATAAATGATATAGATATGATATAGATATAGATATAGATATGATATATAAAAGACATAAGAAAGATAAGATATAAAATAAACAGACTAGGAATAATAATAAAAGTACATAGTCATATAATAATATAATAATATAAGAAAATATATGATAGTCATAGTCATAAGTAAGTAGGATAACGGTAGGTTCATATCAAGTAGGATACACCCGTTCCCATCCGAACACGGAAGTAAAGATGCTTAGAGCCTGATCAGTACCATTATGTTCACACAGATGGGAACGTCAGGTAATCTACCTTTTTGTTTTTATATAGAGAGTTTTTTTTTAAATAAAGGAATAAAGGAATAAAGGAATATAGAAATATAGAAATATAGAAATAAAGGAATATAGAAATAAATACAT
>NW_001855599.1:0-1486 GCF_000209125.1 Entamoeba dispar SAW760
ATAATTTAAATATCATCTTATTCATAATATTTTATTATTTGTTTATTAGAATTTCATTAAATTTCAATGAATGTGATGTAATAATAAATTGATAATTGAAAATACATAACTATTGTTATTTAACATTAAATACTATTAATCACTAAATATTACTTTTTATTATGTTAATTGTATATCATTATTACTTTCTAAAATGATGTTAAAATAAATTATATACTCATAATATCATCTGTCATTAATAATTTTCAACAATCACTAAATTCTTATTGTTCAATCTTTTATTCTTATATTTTGATTATTTTATTTCTTGTTCATTATTAAACATCATTTTTGAAAGAAATGAATATTTAAACATCAGTAATTTATTAAACAATATTAACTCAATGAAAGTTATTTCGTTTAACCAACCACAATATCTTCATTATACTGATGAAAAAGATAGAGCAGAGAGAATTGTTAATATTCTCTCTAACAAAGAAGTATTAACTTTGTATGATTCAAATAATAGTTTATTAACATCTAAATCAATATTTAATTACATCCAAAGAGAACGAGATGTTTATTTTGTTGCAGAAGATGATAAGGATAATTGTTTTGGTTGTTATATATCAAAAGCACCATCATATATGGGAATTGGAATAACAGATCAACACCATTACATCTTTTCTTGTTCATTAGAAAGTGATGAAATAAATACATTTGATTATCGGATACTCACTACATCTGTTTACATCCCATTAGATTCAATATCATTTTTAATTGTCATTCTGCTTTTTCTGTTGATGACCAATTAAATTGTTCATTCTCTAAAGATATTAATGTCATTTATATGAAGGAATCTAATTCGTATTGTGATGTTTCTAAGTATTTTCCATGTGTAGAAAATCAAAATTCAATTACATTGAAAAGAATACGTTTCTTTACATCAAATACTATTATTAGTGATAATTTGTAGAATATAATTGATTATTAATAACCAATGAGTTAAATCTAGTTTTATTGTTATTAAATAAACATATAATTGAGATAATAAGATAATTTTAGTTGTTAATAAGGAGATAAACAAATAAGTTTTACATAATTATGAATACCTTGTTAATTATTGATGATTTATAATAATAATCAATGAAATTACAAAATTAAATTATCTATGAATGTAAATATATTATTGAATATACATTACTAGAATATTGTATTATTGAAAAATATAATTAATTATATTCTAATCAATGATTGTTAATGAAATAATATGATTTCTTCTCTTAAAAAATATGAAAACAATATCATTTCTATTTCTTCAAAACTATTTGTGTTATTATAATATAAGTATGGTTTATTCTCATTGTTATGTTATTTATTTTCATTTTATTTGATTTATCTTTTATCTTTTAGTTGATTTAAAATCATATTTATTCTTTTCTTTGTTATTTTCTTATTCTTCTTATTTTCAAAATACTCATTTAATATTCTCTTCGTTTATTTATAT
>NW_001855598.1:0-17361 GCF_000209125.1 Entamoeba dispar SAW760
AATAAATAAATGAATTAATTTTATTTTAATCTGTTCCTGTTTTTTCTCTTACAAAATATTTGTTATTACAAATATATTCACAACCACCTTGTAATGTACATCTCCAGAAACAATCTTGACATACAAGCATAATTGGACATCTATCATTTGATTCTTTAGTTAAAGGATTAGTAATATAAGGATGTTCATTATTAGGAATTAATAAAGTTCCAGAAAGTGTTACATGAGCATTATCTTTAGTAATTCCATCACAAAATGTACCATAACCACTTAATCTTTCAGTACTACATAAGAAACAATATGATGTATTATCTTTAAGTGGTGGAATATATTTTCCATTTCCTGCTTTTCCTATAATTGAATTAGTATCTATTTCATTATATTCTAATGAATAAGCAAATTCTTTTGAAGGAGAGAATAAATTATCTAAACCAGCATTAGTAATATTATAAATAGTATGTGATTTTTCTATAGATGAAAATGGTTTATCAGGATAAGGTTTATTATCAATTTGTAATTGTAAAGATGCTAATAAAGGATTTCTACTACATGTTACTTCATTAGTTGTTCTAGGGAATAAAAACATTAAAGAACTTACATTTGTCATAGCATAAGTAGTATTACATTTTTAACCATTAGTCATTGGTTTTTGTGAAAATGCTTGATAATCAACATATTGAGAAGGAATAATTAATTCTTTTGTTTGATATTTTTCTATTAATTCATTTAATATACTATCTTTAATATTAAATCCATTAATATTTGTTCTACAATATTTTAAACTTCCATCTGTTATCATAAAACTTACTGTTGTATCTTTTCCAACAATAATATTTTGTGATTCACGTAATGCACCAGTAAATGAATGAACATTAAATGAATCACCTATTTGTGTAAATGCATGATATTCTCCATTTCTTTTAATTATATTATATATATCACTTTTAATTACTTCTGTTATATTATCTTTTATTTCATCTGATCCACTATATGAAGATGATGAAATATGTGAAATTTTATTTAATATTGTTTCTTGTTTACATTGACAAATAACAAAATTTTGTTGAATTGCCATTTTAACTTCAAGTGTTAAATTTCCAAATAATGCATTAGGAAACATTTTCATAGCAGCAAATGGTAATAAATCATCTATTGGAATAATTACTTCAAATTCTTTTTCAACTGTATTATCTGGTGATTTAATAAATTCTTCCATTGATATATAACATCCACATATATTATCTTCCATATTATATGCTGTTTCCCATTGTGTATAAATTCCTGGTTTATAATCTAATTCTTCTTGTGCTTTTAACATTCTAATAGCTGCATTTTCATATAATGCTTCTGTTTGTTCACATGATGTTTTCTTATTTCTTGAATATACTCTATATGCATCAAATAAATGTGTTGATGATTTTAATCCTACAAAGAATACAACTGTTTGATTTTTTATACTTTCACATTTATTATCAAATTCTGGATTTGAAATACCTGGTGCTTTTAATTCATTCCAAAATTGTGAACTTGGTTTAATTTTAATATTAACTAATGCTGTAATAGATGATTTATCTATATTTGTAATTTGAATTGATTCATCTGTTAATTTTAATTTTGTATACATTCCTTTTTGTACAGGACATGGTGGATCAGATGAATCAATTGATAAACATTTATTATCATGAACACCTGAATTAGCTTCAAGTATTCCATCTGTATAATTAAAGTATTTAATAAGGTCACCTGTTTCTTCTTGATCTAATGCTTTAATAACGTTATAGTTCATCTTCTTTATTTTGATTTATTAGTTCAATCTTTTATTTCATTATGAAGTTTGGTAATTGGAAAAGATTCAAAGAAGGATTAAAGAAATTAGCAGCTGCATTAGCAGTTGGTGCTAAATTAGGTGGAAATATGATAGAAAAAGCAAAACCATTAATAGATACTGCTGTTGATTTTATTCCAGGTGGAAATATTATTAAAAAGGAACAGAAATAATGAATAAATTAGCAGAACCTACAATTGAAGCATTGAATAGAATAGCATCAGGTGAAAATGTTATTGGTACAACTAAAAGATATTTAAATGAAATTAAAAATGAAATACCAAATGATATTACTAACACAGTAAGTAATATTATCAATCAAATACCTGAAAGAAAATCAATAAAAAGAAAAAGAAAACCATTATTATTTGCTAATAGACTTAATAATGAAGAAGTGAATGATAATATAATAGATGAAGAAGATGAAGTAGATGATTGTCTATAAATAACTAATTAATATCATTTGATTATTATGAGATTTGGGTTCTTAAAGACACTAAAGAATGGACTTAAAAGTGTTGGAAAGAAAATAGCAGGAATAGGAGGTAAATTATATAAAACAACAAGTACAGTAGTATCTAAAATACTACCAATATCAAAAACAATAACATCAATAATACCTGGTGGACAAATGATTGAAATGGTACTTGATAGACTCCCTAAATGGTATGAAACAAATGGAAAAATACTTACAGAAATAAGTGAAGGAAAGAAAATAAAAGATGTTATTAAAGATTATGGAAAAACATTTTATAATGATGTTATTTTAAATAAAAATAATACAAATCATTATAATTTATCATCATTATCTCCTTTTGAACAACAAAAATTAACAAAATAAAGAAAAAGAAGAATCAATTAGACTTAATTGAGCTGTCTTTAAAATTTAATTGTTCTTTTAAATTCACTCAGTGATGATATTTTAAAATCTCGCTCAATAGAAAAGTGAGCACCGTACTTGGATAGGTCAATTATAAGCGGATTACCCGCATAAAGATATTCATATAAGGCGACCATATCCCCATTAAACTTCTCATTGGCTGTTCCAATGATAGCACTCTTAGTGATTCCTTTCATACGGATTAAATAATCCTGGTCGCCATCCTCATTAATGAGAACATCAAGATATGATTTCTTCCCAAGGAAGATTGATTTTATTGACCAAGACGGTTTCCCTTTCACAAGAGGGAAGTCTGAGTGAAATTGACCTAGTTCAGACCCAACTAGGTCTCTATCATACTTTGATACATAAAGCTCTTCAAATCGTGGTAGATCCTTCTTCTTTATATGAATACTATCAGTGTCTTGATAGTAAACATCAATGTCCATATCTTCACATAAATAAATTAATTCGTTCATTATCTCTTGGATATGGAGAGAATAAGAACACCAATAATGTTGGGAACAAAAAAGTCATCTAATTGTTTCTTTACATCAACCATCCAAACGTCTGAGTCATGAATTTGTTCCCCAACAATGACATCTTCTAAGTGGCGTCTCCAAAATGATCATTTTATTTCTTCCTCTGAAGAATTTCTTTTCTTCCTTAATTGGTTTTTGGATGGTTTTTCCATAGGAAGAATTCATTACCAGTTTAAATATAATTTCAGCTGGATCATTTACTTGTTTCATTTCTTTCCTTATTCTATATATTTCTTTTATTTTTTCTTTAAATAATCCAACTTTACTTCCTTTCCAATACACCCCTTGTACCATCTTAAATTTTATTTCTTGATATTTAATTAAATCTTGTAGATAAATTGAATCTACAATCATGGTGGTTTCTTCATTTACATAATGATTTATACCTTTTATCTTTTTAATAATAATAGGCATTTTTCTTTTCTTATTTATTTTTGTTATTACAATGGTTACAATAAAATAAGAAATAAATTTTGTTTCAGAGGGTTCAAATTGTTGTTCATCCATAAGGTGTTCAAGATACCATTCAATTGGATGAAACATTTGATTTGGCGCTCCCATTGGCAAATATAAACGTACAATGGCAGATGGATATAAACTACAAGCGTCAAAATCAACAATTTCATCAGTGATATAATGTTTTTTATTTTCACTGGTCATATTTCTTCCCCCATGTACTGCTTGTTTAATATATTCTCGAACAACCCCTGTATATTCAAATATTGCGTCTTTAACAAAACAATTATTAACAAAAAATGCGTATGCCATTGAACTAAGAGAGGCATAACAGACGCAATCAAGGTGGAGATGAGTTTGAACCATTTGTCGATATTTTAAAAAGCCTTCTCTAAGTACAAGAACATCTCGAAGGCAATAATACTCACAATATTTTCTTGAATTAAAGTGAGTATCATCAATACGACAATTACTTTTAACTAGAAGTTCCTTAAATTTCTTTCTAATACAGAGAGATGAAAGAACCTCACAACGAATATTTCGAACATGTAGTATTTTCTTTGAAAAGTATTTTTAAATTATTCTATATTTATTTTTTCTATCATTTTTTGATTTGAATTTCTTAAAATAAAAATACTATTCTATTTATAGGTTTTTGTTAAAAAAAATAAAATAGATAAAAACAAATGAATTTCTTTTTATATTGTTATTGTTTCTTCTTGATTCTTTTATTTGTATTCTTCAAACTCTTTCTTTGTTTTGTCTTTTCTAGTTCTTTATTTCAAACTTACTCTAAAATTAATGACATTGAAGGTATAATGAATGTTATAGTTATTTCTCATTTTTGTTTGTATTTTTGTTGTTAATAATTTCTTTTATTTTGTGTAAATAAAATTCATGATAGAAGAAGAAGCTTCTAATGTGAGCATGTTGGAAATAAACTCTATGATAGAAGTAGAGCGTATTGAAGAAACTAAAGTAATCAGTTCTTAAAATGAAGAAAATCAAATTGTGGATATATCTATTAATTGACTCTTTTTAGTGAAAATAAAATTCTTGTTAATCATTGATATTAATATTAGTTCAGTGTTTTGCACTTGTTTATCTTTATTTGATTATTTGTAAATATTCATTTAATGATAACGTTGATTGTTTGTTTAATCATTCATGTAATTTATGACCATTTTAATACAATTAATAATATCATTTGAATATTGTGTTTTATTTCAATTTAATACACGTAATACTCATCATTCAATTAAACTTATTTATATTTATTTGATTCGATTCTGATACTATTTGAATAATTATGATAACAACAAATAATTGAGAAATGTAGAATTGAATAAGAATGGTTTAGTCAATATATTTATTGTAGTGATATAAAATTGATCAATTGTCATATATATCATGTTCGTTTTATTCATACTATGAATTCATTATTCACTTATTTTTCAACAAAATCTATTCTAATTATCATCTAGAGTTGATTTCTAACATTAATCATCAAAATGGATGGTAAATGATAGAATAATAAACAATGAATAAAAAGAAAAGAATTTCATAAAAATGAAAGAAAATAAAAAAATAAGAAGAAGAAAAGAAAATCAAAATAGTAAAAATATAATAAAAAGAATTAAAAGAATAATTAATAAAAATAAATTAATTTGAAAATCAACTTATATTATTTCTTCATTATTTAACATTATATTATTGAATAATAAAACACTAAATGTTCAATTTTTTTTAAATGATAAATCAAACTTCTGCATAGATTAATCTCTTGTTAAATATCAAGTACTTCTTGAATGAGATTGGGATATCTTAAATCATATTCAATCTGTACTATCTCACTTCTTTGGGTATATCTTCTTAATTCATTTTTATCAAAACATCCTCTTGTTTCTTCAATTAGACTAGCATATGTAATTTATATCTTTTGTGTATCTGACAATGTCCTAGTTTGTTTATTTATTAAGTTATCTATTTATCTTTCATTAATCAGAAATTCATTAATCTCTTGTATTGTTAGAGGTAAGTATGTCCATTGTCTAGTTTTAATAAAATCATACAACACATCTTCATCACCCTCACTCAATATTTTTTGACCTCCAAATGATTTCTTTGGAATATCTCCTTTCTTCGTTATTGATTATTATTTCCTTATTTCTTTCAAGATAAAGAGATAGACCATTTGCTTCATTATTTATACTTTTAAATAAGTGAGTAACTTTAGAATGAAGAGAAATCACTTGTTCATCTAAGAAAGTATAAGAAATATCATCATTAACTGTATTAAAATATTCATTTTATCTTTAACTAATTTCAGAATCTCAACACTTTTAATTGGAGATGACAATGAATTATATGGATTCATTGAGATTGTATTTTATCATTTCATTCATTTTATTCTTTATTTTGTTATTCAAACCAAAAAATAAACTATTTTTATAAATGGAATAAAATCAAAAATAACATGAATCTAGAGTATCATATTTCAACAAAATGAAGATATGATATCAAATAGAAATAGTAAAAGTTGTTCTGAATGAAGAGTATATTATATCTAAATAATCAGTAGAGTATGATATATATAGACTATGAAAAACGAAACGTGCAAAAAAATTATCACTTTCATTATCATATATCAATTTCACTATCAAATAATCTAAATAAGAAAATAAAAATATATAAAATTAGAAATAGATAAAATGAAAAGAAGATAGAAATAAAATGAACAATAAGGAACATAGATATGAACATAAGATAATACAAAGAAAAAGGCAAAAAATACACAAATTTAAGAAAAAGAAAAAAAGAATAGTAAAATATTTACTATAATATAGAATTTGTTATTTTCAATAAAATGAAAATCTTAAAAAATAAAAAACAAAACAAGAATAAAAATAGAAATTAGAATCATAAAGTTAAAAATAGAAATAAAAATTGTTATTTTTGATAATATAAATATAGAAATAGAATAACAAAAAAATAAAAACAAAATCGAAGGATTTTTTGTTGTAAGAAGAAAATAGAATTGATGTGAACTTATTTCATGTGTCTATGGATAATTAAAACACCAACAGAAAATATATTAAAAGTATTTAGCACTGTTTATACAAGAACATACATGTATATAACTTATACAGATAAGAGTCAATTAGAAGAGGTGAACTATGAAGGAAAATTGATTTATTCTACTAAATATACATTAGTCATTAGATCTAACATGAATGAAGACATAGAAATTGACAAGACCCTTCATGTCTAATCATTTAGGTTTATTAATAATAAAAACAGTACAATGACAAACAAAGACAGTAATAGGATAATAGTATTTTGTAATTCTGATATAAATAATCATGAGAAGAAAGATAGTAAATTTGATAGTAACAGTAATACAAACCATATTCAAATAAATGATAAAGAAATATCTGGTATATCAACAGGAACATTCAATGTTAAAAATCTCAAATTAAATAATTGTACATTTAGTATTAGAACATCTATAGATGATCAATCACTAGGAAATAGTTTAAGGCAAAATATGCATATAGAAGATTGTACTTTTTTCACAAAACAAAAAAATACAGGTATATTTAATAGTGATACGATTAATGAAAATGTAGTTTTATTTAAGAGTAATATATTTATTGAAAGAATTTTCTTAGATAATGGACTGAGTCTTGATATGGTAGAAGGAAAGTTTCTATCAAAGGAGATGTGAGTACATATGATAATATTATTCCTAAATCACAATATGGGTACATTGATATAGTAAAAGGATACAATGACAATCAACTCAAAGGGAAAGAAACACACTACATGATGGCATGTCTCTATTATGACTTAGACTCAGAGAATTACACTCAAGTTGTGTTAGATGACACCAACAAAGGAAGTAATTACAAAAGTAAATTGTACTCAGACAAGGTGTCATATATTCAATGGTTATGTGAATGTCAAACAAGGTGTATTAAAAGAATTATATTAATGGAAAAAGGAAAAAGTAATATTAATCAATTTATAGAAAATAATAAGAGTAAATATGATATTAATGTTATTGAAATTTTTATTGAGAACCAAGGTATTGATTTACTTTTTATTAATTGGATTGGGTAAGACAATACTAACAATGTTTATCATATTATTCTAATACAAATAGTAATAATTTAGATGATTCATATTATACAAATTATACACAAATTGCCTTTATGGGTTATTTGATTTCACATACGATTAACTCAAATAAGTATTTTCAAAAATATTATAATACTTTTATTGATAATGGCTATATTACTAAAAGTTATCTTGATATATTAAAAGATTTATTAAATTCATATAAAACAGAAAATAAGAGTAATTTTTATTTAAAGAGTGGATATATGAAAGGTATTTTAGGTAATTAATATGAATATGATGAAAATAAAGATACAATTGATAATTTAAAGAATCCCCTTACAAGCTATACAAGTTCTGATGCTACTCAACAAATTATATCTAACTTTTATCTTCACTAGTTAATAAATGGAGGTTATGAAAGTATAGATGAAGCCACAAAAATTATACTTAAAGATGGTACTAAAATGACATTTAGTGAATATATTAGAAAAATTAGAAGTATTCTTATAAATACAGTTGTTAATGTAATTATTGAGAATAACATTCAGTATTTCCAATCATGAGATGACATCACAGCAGATCCACAGTACAGTAAGTGCAAAGGCATCATTAGAGGAGATACTCAAAACAAAGGATATTAACGAAATGAAGAGACTCTTGAAAGAATGGCAATATAAATGCATGTATTTATCATACAAGAATGGAGGTGTTACATTCAGTCTTAGTAAATGAGAGGAAACACTATTTATTAATGATCTATTCAATAAGACTACACTCAAGGATTATAGTGATTATACTATTAATGCAATTGATTATAAAATTCAGAGAAAGAAAATAAGGACATTTACATTTTGAATGATGAAGATCAGAATGTTAAGAATGGATGGGTTTACACTGACAAAATCTATAGACTCATGATGAAGTACTTTAATGGAAGTAGAATAGATGATAAACCACCAGAAAGTACAATGAGTAATGAAGAGATGGATAACATTATGACATTAATAAGTACAAGATAACTACAGAAGATGAAGAAAAAGAAGGACTCATGGAGATTATGGATAACAGAAGATGCAATGAACATTATTTACACAAAAGAACAAAAATATGATAGAGAATATGTCAATTATAGTCTTAAAGAATATCAAAAGATAAGAAATGCATTTGAAGAATGGAGAAACTACTATTTCCTAATCCAAGTGAGTACTTCAAAACAACAGAAATTATGATATGGAGACCAATGGAATTAGAAATGAAAAATGTAGAAGAAATTAGTAGTGAAACCTATATATACAATACATCATAGAATATTACTATGCTATAGATGAGATAACCCTCATCATTTTATTTCTCTTAAGATTATTTTTAGAAATGTTACTAAGATGTTAAAGTATCACATTAATTCAATATTATTCAGTTGAAGGATATCAAAGATAGTTTGGTCTACATATAAACCATTTAATTTTCTAATTATATGTGATTCATTGAGTTGAAGAATTTTATTATACATAGCAGCAGAGAGATATTTTCATTAAACATTTTATTTAAGAAGTCTACATTAATAGGAGGACTAAACATTTTAACTAATTGTTTAGAACCTATTAATTTCATTCTTTCTAATTGAATAGTGTATTTATTATGATCGAAGCATTCATCATTGAATTCAAAGACATCTTTTTGATTTTGTTTATCCGTACTAATTCTAGTCTTTAAATCACGTTTAAGTTTTTCTTGATAAGTAGGAATATTAATTTTTGGTTTCTTAGTGTTTGTGTTATTAACACTTTTGAGACTCATATATGAAAAGAGAAAAATAAGAGATTCATAGATTTAAAGAAATAATAAAACATTAATTAGAATCTAATAGTAAAGTATGTGGAAAATTTGTAAATGAGAATTCTTCTATTTGAACATCAGGTTGATTAATATTAGTATTAATATTAACATTATTATTAACATTTAGAGCAACTAGATTATCAATAGTGAAATTAAAAGTATCCATTTGATTGACTTTAGGAAGACCTTTTTCAGAATTCAATAGAGAAGAGTCTTTTAATAAAGCTACTATCCCAGTATCATTACCATAAATTAATAGATTATCAAAGAGTGGATTTTGTAGAACAACAAGATTATTATTATAAGTGAATTGTGTTTTGAGCTGATTAAATATATTGATAGCAGGATTATGAACAAATAGAGTTAAATCATTTTTTGATTTAAGTTCATAAATGAAATTATTTTGTTGAGTATAAAGTCTAAAGTTAAAGTTAATTGAGAGAATTCCTTCAGGATAAGTGTATTTAATAAGAATACCAACATTAGTTAAGAATTGACATAAGTATTTAAAAGTAGAATCCAATGCATATCTATAACCTTTAAGTCTGGTTAAAGAAATTAAATTTGTAGTGAGTTGTTTGTAAATAGATATATTCAAAGGAGTTTTAATATCTCCTTTAAAATAAACAGAACAAACAGGATACATAATATGATTATTATCTTTTTGAGCATTAATATCAGTGAGAACAATTTGAAATTGATATATTTGTTGAATTAAATGATATAAAAAGTAAATGTCAGTATGAATATTTTTTTCAGGGATAGACTTTCTAAGTTGTTCAACGTATTTTTGTTTTGTTGTTTTTTTAAACCATTGGTCAATTTTAGTAGGAATAGTACCCCTATGAGTAGACATTGAATATTTAAAGAGATAAGATCTGAAAAGAAACAAAAATGAGTATTGAGAAAGGAGATATATTTGAAGAAACAGTAAGAAAAGCAGTAGAAGGAAAGAATTTATTTTTATGGGGAAAAACTGGTACAGGAAAGACACTAACAGCTAATGAAGTTTGTAAAAGAGTAGGGCAACCACTTCCCTATAATAAAAGTACAAGTAAATTATGGAGAAATTATAAAAAACAAAAAGTAGTATTACTTGATGATATTGATAAAGATAGTGTTAATTATATTAAAAGTAGTATATTTACATGGGGAGATTATTATAATTTTGAAGCACAAATAAGTAGTAAAGAAGAAGATACTATTGTAATTAATCCAGTTAATTATACATTAATAATTACATCTACATTTAATCCAGAAGAATTATTTGAATTTAAGAATAGTTATGAAATAGAGAAATTTCATAGATTATTTGAAGTAGTTCATACAGATGAAAATTATTTAGACTCTTTAAAATGAATAACATAAATGAATAATTTTTAAGAAATCAATTAGATTTAATTTTTAATTTAATTTAATTATCCTCTAAATATTTTTGGTCATTGACTCTATTAAGAAGATCATTAATAACAAGCTCCGTAAAGAGTCTGTAATGATAAGCAGGATATTTCATAGTTTTTATATTCTTATCATTACTATCTCTAAGTTTATAGAGATCATTTAGTCTAGCATTAAAATATGAAGACTTCTTTCCATCATGAGACCAAAATGGATGTTTAGGAAGAAATACATAGAATGTTTTTATCTTCCCATAGATACTACAGACTAATTTATTTAACTCTTCATAACTAAATACATTATGAAAGAATCCCCCAACACAATGTATAAAGTATAATAATTCAAAAGGGGGGTCATCGAGTTTTTCAACCGATCTGAAGAATATTACTAATGATTCGATTGCAGAGTCATATCTTTTTTGATATATTTTAGTACGAAATGGACTTAGAGCATCTGTAATAACTCTGTTGTCCAAACCAACCAATTTATACATTGTATAAATCAGAGGTTCTATTGTACTAAAGTCCAAATCAAAAGTATTAAAAGTAAACTTTTGAATTGGAATATCCAACATGACTCTTTGTACGTTTTTCGAATTCACGTAATATCCCAGAACGGTGTTGTAGTCTGGTAATCTCTGCAATTGTATATAGAATGGAATATTAAGATAGATCTGAAATAAAGTAGATAAAAATAAAAAAGAATGAAATAAAATAAAGAAGAGAACCTGTCATTCTTAATAAATGAATCAAAAGACACTTCCCTTTCATTATTATTATCAATAACCATAAAAGTGGTATTCTCATTTGTATTTTGACTATTATTAGGAATAGAATAATTAGGGATGACAATGTCATAGTCAGATTTGTGTTTATATGTACAAGTACCACATATGTCATAAACCATGGGACTCTTGTATTCATCATCACTATAAAGAGAGAATAATCTTCTACCAACATAAGTTGATGGAAGTTTAGATGAAGGAGATCTATTAGACATTTGAAGAATGGAAAAATGAGATTAGATTAATAGAGAAGATGAAATAGAGTAGTAGAGTTTACAAGAGTGTCTATGAATAGAATGAATGAATAGAAATGAATAAATTAGATTATCTTGAATGGAATTTACCATCCTTGAATAACACATCATAAGAATAAATCTTATTGATAGTGTCTGTATTGTTATAGTTCCAATCTTTGAACTTGATGATTCCAAAGTGTCTTACAACAACTTTATTACGGAACCAAACAAAGATTCTATAAATATGTTTATCAACATCTCTAGATTTTCTAAAGCATTTAATGCTTATAATTATTTTTGTTTAAGAGGTATCTACAAACATCACGATAATTGTATTTATCAGTGATGATGTAAAATCTGTGTTGGTATTTTGGTATTACTGTATTCATTATGGATGTATGAGAATAAAAAGATCAAGATGCCCCAGTAATCATTGGACATATTTTTTAATTTTTTTTAAGAATTTCAAAGTGTGAAAAGTTATAAAAAATTAGAAAAGGTCAGGGAAGAAAAAAGGAAAAAGGACATGATAGGATAAATTATAGAGAAAATGTATAAAAATACCATATAGAGACGTAATGAAACTCTCTATCCATATTGATAGTCATTTTTGAAAAAGTCCACTTGAGGTGGTCATAACCAGTCATGAATGTTATATAAAACAAAATAAAATAAAGTGTGTGTATTGTGTGTGTTTTATAAAACTATAAATATAATTAAATTTATTATAAATAACTAGAATTGCACCTTTATTCAACTTGTGTGTTCTAAATATATTTTTGTTGTATAAAACAATAGATGATTTATAAATAGAAAAATAGACATAATTGTAATTTATTCATTATGTTATTCAATGTTATTTATACTATTGTTTATTATATTATATTATTTATATACTATTATATTTTATTCTTCATTCTATTTTTATTTATCCAATCAATCAGACAATCAATCATTTAAACAATCATTTTTTTTCTTATTTAGTGATCAATCACTTTCTTATTTAATGAATTTTAAATGAAAAATTAATGAAAAATTAATGAAAAATTAATGAATTTTCTCTTTCTTATTTATTGTTATTCTTCTTTTCTTTTGTTTTTCCTCCTTTTTTGGAAATTTTCCTTATTTCTTGTCTATTATCTATTGCCATTGTCTATTATTTGGGTTGTCCATTATCTATTATTTAAATTATCTTTATATTATATGTTATTTAAATTATTTTACTCTCCTTTATTCTATTTTATTTTAACCAAAAACAATTTCAATTTTAACTCACTTAATAGTCTCCTTCACCTGCTTCTCTAATGTATTCATCTAGAAGTGCTTCCATATCTTTTGGAGATTGTATTTCTCTCCTTATATTTCTTATTTGTGCCTTTACTTTATCATAAATCTTCTTTCTGTGAAGATATTTCTCCATTTCTTGATTTCTTATTTCTTTCCATTGAGACATTTCCATTGGAGCACCATCTTCATCTTCATCATTATTTATCATCCACTCTCCAGCATTCCTTTCATCATCTTCATTCATTAGCATCCAATCCTCAATTTCCCATTCATCTTTCTCCTCTCCTTCTTCTTCTCTTTCTTCTATTACTATTGGTCTTTCTTTCTTTTCTTTCTCTTCTATTACTATTGGTTCTTCAGTAGCAAAATCATCTTCATCGTATGTGTACCACTCCTCCATACTTTGAATATTCTCTGTTGTGTTCATTTTTGTATAACTCCTCTATTACAACTCCATTCCTTTTACTATTTTGAATAATTTCTGAATCACTTACTCTACTTTTTTCTATACGTACTCTTTTTATTTTAATACTTAATTCGGCTGGGATAGAGTATGTTACAAATATAAATATTCTATTAGAAATATCTTCTACTAAAATAAATGTTTTATAATCTTTTCCCATCAAGTATTCCTTATTCTATCATATTTACTATCATCTGGGAGTGTTATTATAAATCTCTTTCCATGTACTTTGTTATTCATGGTTGAATTTTTAAATTCCAGTTCTAATTTTTTTAAAAAGAAATTCTTCATTTATTTCTTTTCTAATTTTATTCTCGTCTCTTTACTTATTATACCAAACATTTGTTCTAATGAATATTCTTTTGGCATTGATACTATTTCATCTTGTCTTCTACCTGATTCATTAAAAACATTAATTAATACTTTTTCAATTTTTAGAATTTCTATTATAATATAATTAGATGAATTAAAAGTTTCATATATTCTCAATCCTCTTCTTTTAATTCGTTCTTTGTAGAATTCATATCCTGTAAAATAGTAACTCCATCCATCTAATCCTGGTTCTCTTCGTTTTGTGCCAAATAAATATGTTTTTGTTTCATCTTCTCTTCTATCAACTTCCATAATATATTTTCTATCAATACTTAGAATTTTCCCACTATATTCTACATATAATTCTTGTGCATTAAATGGATTATTTGGTATATTATCTAAAATTTCTTCTAGTAAGTCTGATGATTTACCTACTGGATCTACTGAAAGAACGGTTACTGGTCTATGTTCTCCTAAATAGATTAATGATTGATCATCTTCTGATTTGATTGGGGAAGAATTCTCTAACATAACAACTCTTGGATATTCCTCTACTTCAACTCTTGGTTGATTTTCTTCACTTATTTCTCTACTTAAATCTATGTCTAATGAGTTAGGACTCATACTCATCTCTTCTATCTATTTTTTTTTCAAGTTTTCTCAAAAACTATTTAATTATTCTATTCTATCATCTTATTATAATTCAATAAATCCTTTCTCAACTTCTTCTGTCTCATCATCACTTTCTTCTTCTTTATCCTCTCTTGAATATTCATTTTCTGAATCAGTAATACTATATTCAATTTCATTCTCATTTTCTAATATATCCTCATCTTCATATTCTTTTTCATCTTCATAACTCTCATCTTCATAGTCTCTCTCTTTCTCATATTTATTCTCATCTTCATACTCATCATCATCAACTCTTTTTCGTTTTGTTGAACCTCTTTGAATTTCTGATTCAATGATTTCTTTCTTTTTTCTCATTAAATACTCCTCATAATCATCTAAAATCTTTCTCTTCTGTCGTTCTGGATTTGGAAGATTAATTTCTTTTTCAGTAGGTAATTGAATATATTTCTGAATATCATAGATATATCCTTGTTTTTCATTTAATTCCTTTTTAATCCATTCGTTAATATTGATTGTATTACATTCTTTTAATTCATTAACTGGAATAATTGTGTCAAATAAATATTTATATTCTCCTTTGACTTCTTTTTGTGTGAATAATGGTCTTTCTTCTTCTATGCATTCTTCTTTCTGTTCTGGATAAATAATGGCATTTCTTTCAATAAATTTCCAAATATCACTAAAATGTCTCTGAAAATTAATATAATCTTCTTTATTGACTATAATAATTGGAATTAATGGAAAGATGTATTCATATCCATATTTAATATCAACACTTGAGATATTTCTATTCATTAATGCTTTTAATTCGGTACTTTTCACTTCACTCCAATTAATATCGTCTAAAATTCTAAATATTTTTCCTGGTTGATTTGACATTTTACTATATTCAAGATTATTTGAATGATAAATGTAATATTTATCTGGAACAATAAACTTTGTAAAAAATACACTTTTTCCTATATATGTACTTCCTACACAAATAAATGTCTTAAATCTATCTACTCCTCTTTTGTATGTATTCTTTAAAAATTCTATAAATGATTTATATAATGGATGTTCTTCATTTGGTAAATATAATTTCTCAGTCTTTGTAATTAATGCTTTTGTTAAATAATTATATCGATTATTTTTCCATGTCATTCTTAATTCATTAATAATATATGTTTCAAGTCCACTTTTTGCCGCTCTATTCTCAAATGTTTCTTGATCCCCTGATTCTAAAATATATTTTCTACTCTCAATTGTTCTTTGAATAAAGTAGAATCCTTTGATAAATTCGGCCTTTTCCATCATTAAAATTTTTATAACTTCTTTTTGTGTTTCTATGGATTCATTTATATATTGAAACTTTTCACATTCAGGAATTCTTTTTCCATAACTGATTATTATTGGAACACTTAGATAATGGAGAGAGATTATATAATTCTCGGTGTACTTGTCTACATAATTCTTGATTATCTCAAGACTATTTTCTCTACAAGTCTCTTCATCAGAATTCTCCATAGATTCAGAAATTATTGTACATTGTTTATTTGGATCATCGACAATATACTTAAGGACACTCCACATGATTAATTTGATTTAATTATTCAATTCCTTCTTTTCAAGTTCATCTTATTTTCATTTAATAATGCGTCTACTGAAACACAATATTCGTAAACAAAAACAAAATACTAATAGTTGCAGTAATAGTACTTCTACTACTTCTACTTCTATTAATACTACTACTACTACTAATAATAATAATAATTGTAATAATAATAATAATAGTCATAACACTTCTTCTATTCAATCTATTAAACAATCTAAGCCTAGAAAGGTTTCTGATGAAATTAATAAGAAATATTCATCTCTCTTGAAGAAATTATGGGAAAATGAAAAATTACTTGATAAGTATAATCTAAGTGAAGAAGTAAAGACACTTCTTAATACTCGAATGCATTTATGGTTAGAGTATTATACAATTAATCAAGCTATGAGTTCTAATCATGACTCTGACTCAAACTCTAATTCTAATACAAATATCTTTGAATATATTGATAGCTTTTCAGAAATAACTAGTTTTTATAATTGATCTAATATTTTAATTTATGTTTAGCTTTTCGAATAAAGAAAAAGAGAAAATTGAACAAATAGGTGATTTAATCACACAAAAAACAGACAAAACAGACAAAACAGATGAAATTATTACTAGTACAATAACAAAAGTTATTAAATTTAATGACACTCAATTGACTAACTATTATAGAATCGATTTAATGGACTTTATTGAACCTACTTATGGAAATTTAAGACCTACAAGTCTTAAAATTAATCTTACTAATTATGACGACAAGATCTCAACAATCACATTCTCATATATTCATACTCCTCTTATTAATGAATTAATTAATCATATTAATCAATCTACACTCTCAGTTAATAATCAATTTAATAAATCATTCTCTTATACTGTTCAATCCCCTTATTTAACTTATTATCAATTAGATTCTCAAATGAATTTAACTGATAGCGACATCTCTCAATTAACTAATGTTAATCTGATTAAAGAATGATTATTAACTGTATCTTTCTGTTAAATTAT
>NW_001855598.1:17461-19365 GCF_000209125.1 Entamoeba dispar SAW760
AATTGCTTCACCATCTTCATCAGTAATTCCATGTGTATTAAAATACATATAAATATACTTATATTTTCTCTCTCTATTTACTAAATACAATTGATTAAATTCATTACACTACTACTAATATCAATATCTTCTCCTTTTCTCTTATCTATTTTTGTAAAGATAATGTCTTGCTTGTATAAATAATTGTGGTTATTTGCCCATTGTTTACACCAGGTAATTTGTTGATCTAAACCTTTGTTAATTTCTCCAATCTCAGGATCTATTATTCCAATAAATTGCATGAACTAATATTACTAGTTCTTATGGATTTTAGACGACCAACTAGATACAATTATAGAAGAAGAAGAAATCTTTCTTTATATAGATATAGACAATCAAAAGCTTTCTTATCAAGTATCAAGAAGGACATTCTTAAATGTAACTTCCCTACTAAGGTAAAATTAATTAAATTGAATGAAAAGAAGACGATGTATTTGACAGATGAACATCCAAATTATGCAATTAGTGCTGCTACTGGAAGTTCACTCCCTCTATTTCCAACTAAATCAAGTAATATTCTATCATTTATGCATAAAGGAAATGCTCTTGATGGTGGTAGTAATCAAGTGTATTTTAGATTTGGAGATTGGGATACTATAAGGATTCTAAGAGTTATTATTAAGGTTCAACCAATTACAAATATGTTTGCAGGAAATCAGAATATCATCCAAACAGTAAATTGTTTCTATTCGATGAATAATGCAGTTGAAACACCAAATGCTTTATATCAAATTCAACCAAGTTATGATAATTCACTTCTAAACTATAAACAGAAATTTACCTTTAATAATAATGAATCATTTACATTAGTAATAGAGAAACCACAAACTATGAGTACTGACTCTCCAGTAGTTCATTCATATAAAACTACATGGTCATTAAGTGATCAAACAACATTTGCATTGAATGACGGTAATTGGCAAACTCAAAGAGAAGATAATCAAGATGATTCAGAAAATGAAGGAGAATGTGAATATCTTCATGATAAATTAGGTATTATTAATAGTCCATTATATGATGCAGGTGTAGCACCAGCTATTCATTGTGGTAGACTTTATTTTAAACCAAGTGGGGATTGTGCATTTAATATCACAATTAACTACAAGGTAGCATTAAAAGGTTAATTATCTAATTGAATTAAAATAATTCAATCTTTATTCTATTTTTCATTTAATTTCTATCAATATAAAAAAGAGAATAGAATAGAACTAGAAAATAAGAATAAGAATAAGAATATGACAGAGAACCAACTTGATATTCAAGTATTTAAAGATTATAGTATTGATTTTACTACTAATGTTCCATTGGTGAATGAAATTATGGCAAAAGAGGTTATTAAGTATTTATATAAAGTAGATATGACTGATATGAAAATAAAAGATATCCAGAGTAATGAAGAAATAGATAAAACAAATGATGACTATGATTATGCTATTCAAATGGGATTATATTCACATAATAGTATTTCTAATAAATATATTGTAGGTGGAATGGTAGTTTCTAGTAAAGATAAAGTTCCATATTTGTTTTTAGCTAATTCATATAAAATCTCATATTGGAAGACAGATATAGAGAATTATAATGGAGACTTTTCTATTACTAATAAATCATTTATGGTAGAGAGGAATCTTGGAATAGATATTAAAGGTACATTACATTTACCAAGAAAATCTGCATTCTTATTAGGAAAATATGAAGATATTATTTTTGAACAAAGTACTACTGAATATTCATTAGGAAGTGATAATGTATCATTTGTATTTGTAAGTGATGAGACTACTACTACTACTAGTAAAAGAGAAAATGATAAGAGTACTCCTAATCAAGGGATGAGTAGAAGAAGAAAATTATTTAAAAAAGAGTTA
>NW_001855598.1:19465-20530 GCF_000209125.1 Entamoeba dispar SAW760
ATTCTTCAATTTGATCCTACTAATATGAAAAGTGATACAGCAATAGTAGAGAATAGTGATACTTCTCAAATTAATGTTGATATGACTAGTTTAAAGACTGAATTATTTAGAACAAAGGCTAATTATGATTTAAGATTTAATGTCAAATTATCTAATGATGATAATAATGATAATAATGATGATACTAATATTAATGAAAAGATTTATGGAATAGGATTCTTGTTTATACTTAATGATAAAAAACAAATATGATGTTATTATGTATTGTAATACAAATGAAAATCAGATTCAAATTCCTTTAGAAAGTAGTTTATCATTTAATCTTAATGACTCTTTCTTTTTATTTGGTGAAAATTCATATTCATCACTTACTATTAATCATCCTATTGTTTCTATTGAATACAATGATTATCTACAAATATTATTAAATAATATGCCATTTGGTCTTCAAAGAATTTTTGGAGATTTAACTTTCTCTAATGTTCTCAGTATAGTAAGTTATGATTATAATGAAACTACTGGTTCATGTTTACTTAGAAATTAAACATCTAAATAAACTAATTGATTAATTTTTAAAAATGATTCAATTATCATTTAATTGTCTAATTGGTTAATTGATTAATTAATTAACTCTTTTTTAAATAATTTTCTTCTTCTACTCATCCCTTGATTAGGAGTATTCTTATCATTTTCTCTTTTACTAGTAGTAGTAGTAGTCTCATCACTTACAAATACAAATGATACATTATCACTTCCTAATGAATATTCAGTAGTACTTTGTTCAAAAATAATATCTTCATATTTTCCTAATAAGAATGCAGATTTTCTTGGTAAATGTAATGTACCTTTAATATCTATTCCAAGATTCCTCTCTACCATAAATGATTTATTAGTAATAGAAAAGTCTCCATTATAATTCTCTATATCTGTCTTCCAATATGAAATTTTATATGAATTAGCTAAAAACAAATATGGAACTTTATCTTTACTAGAAACTACCATTCCACCTACAATATATTTATTAGAAATACTATTATGTGAATATAATCCCATTGAATAGCATAA
>NW_001855598.1:20630-23977 GCF_000209125.1 Entamoeba dispar SAW760
TACAAAATAGATAGAGAAAAGAGAAGATATTGATATTAGTAGTAGTGTAATGAATTTAATTCAATTGTATTTAGTAAATAGAGAGAGAAAATATAAGTATATTTATATGTATTTTAATACACATGGAATTACTGATGAAGATGGTGAAGCAATTAAGTTAAATGAGAAATCATATATTAGAGATACACAAATTACACACTTATTATTTAATAATAATGTAAGACATGTAACAGTGTTTTTTGAATGTTGTCATTCAGGAGGATTATTTCAACCTGATGAATCATGTATTTTTCATACAGATAGAATAATTAAAAATCCAACACTTGATTATCATTATAATGAAGATAATAGTTATAGTATGTGGAAATCAAATATTACAGTCTTTAGTACATCACTTAAAGAACAAAGAAGTTATCAATTGAATGAAGAAAATAAAGGATATGGATGGGCAACACAAAAAATAAGTGAATTAGAAAAGAGTCCATTTGATTATACTCCTATTTATGTAGTTAATTGGTTAAATAAACAAATAGGTAAGGAACAATATGCAATTGTTCAATCATCAACATTAATTCCAACATGGTTTTAATTATTAACATTAACAATAAACATAAATGATTAATTAATTAAGATTTAATTATTTTAATAGTATTAATTGAGATTTTTCTTTTTCAAGAATTTCTTTGGAAGACAGTTTGTTGTAATAGGACTCATTTCTGTACTTCCATCATCATCATAAATGTCATCAAGCGACTGTTGTCTAAATCCAATGAATTGCATTTTTATATTGAATTGCATAGCAACATCATTTTCTCCAAGATTCTCTTTTACAAAACATAAAGTACCATATGATAAGAAAGAACCACTGGTATCCATATCAGTACTATCATACTTATCTAATACATCAGTAGGAATTGCTTCATTTGGGTTGACTGTAGCATCTTTTGGTTCAAATCCATCTCGAGTAATTTTGAATCTTCCAGGAGTGACATTTCGGATAACATAATAAATTCTATTGTAAGTTGATGATTCCTGACGATTTCCTGCACTTTTAACAACAGAGTTCTTTAATTTTCTAGTGTCTTTAGTTAAAGGATAGAAAGAAACAATAGTTCCAGTGATACTTGTTGACGCTTGCGTAGATTGAACAATAACCATATTCAATACAAAAGCATCATATCGTTTTAATGAATCATAATTTCTGAATAATTTAGGAATAAGATGAGTATAACCATGATCCTTATAATTAATAACAGGAACACCATCCTTTCGAGTACCTGTTTTAGCTGTTTTTGAATAGTAGAAAGATAAATTAGCTTCTAATGTGACAGTTTCAGTTTTACAATTAGTGAGAGAACTATACAAGACAGCATTAGACATTTCTCTAGCAGCAATTAATCCAGCTACAACTTGTTCTTTATTAGCACCAACATGTTGTTGTAAGACTTGTTCTTCACCAGCATCATTTTCATCTATAGGACCATCTAAAGGATTAAAATCACTATTAGGAATAGAATAACCAGCTAATTGAAGTCTATAACCATCAAGACCATTTTTCTGGATTCCTTGAACTATACCTTGACCAGCATAACTAAAGATATTTAATGCTTTAGGAAGGACTTTACTTAAGAGAGTAGATAGAATACCCATAATAAGAATATGAATAATAGATGTAACTAATAAATTAGCATCTAACTAAAAATTAGCATCTAACAAATTAAAATGATAGATAAAAATACGAGATTTAGATGGGATATTTAAGAGATTCAGATTAACTAAATAATACAAAAAAAGAAGAATGAACCCGAAGAATGTATCAGAAGTAACAGTATGCCAAACATATCCAGTTAGAATTGAATGTAATGTAGCAGATTCAGAAGATGATAGAGAGATGGTTATAGTTCCATTAATATTAGGAGAAGGAAATGATTGGGATAAAATAGATCCCGAAATGTTTAAAATTAAAGACGTTAATATATCAATTAATCCATATTATCAAAATAGTATGGTAGTAAATCAAAGTATTGAAGGATATGTTTCAGGAGATTATCCAGTATATGTTCAAGCATTTTCAGGAAATACATATAATGAAGGAGATGCAACAAAAATGAATGAATTAATCTTTACAGGAACATATTTATCAGCTGGATCCAATTCTACAATTAGAACGAATTTCAAAAGTAAGAACATATACAAAACAGTAATTAATAGTGATGATAAGACACAAGCAGTAAATAAAGAAGTAATTAGTAGAGGAACAGTAATAGATGGATCATTATTAAAGAATCCAAATGTAGTATTACAATTAGGACATATAGCAATGTCTATTAGAAAAGAAGATTTCCAACCTAAGTATATTTCAGGAAAGAATGATAGTACAGGTACTATGCTTTCATCAATAGAGAAGAGAAGAAAGAAGATTGAATTACTTCAAGAGAAAGAGAAAGAGAAACATATTTGTAAAGGAAAGATGCAACCTAAACCAGAACCAGAGCCAGAACCAAGTGAAGATAATAAATATGTTGATAGTCTAGTAAATGGAAAGTTAATTTGTAACTATCAAGCATTTATTAGAGCAGAGATTACAATTGAATATACAAGAAAGCCATATGGGAATTAATTGAATAAGGTTTAAAGAAAAGAAAAGGTTTTAAAGAAAAGAAAAAGAGTAAAATAAATAAGAATAAGAATAAGAATAAAGAACTAAAAAGTAGAACATAGAAATAGAATAGAATGAGTAAGGAAAAAGAGAAAGATGAGATAAGTGAAGATTACTTAGAAGAGATATTAGAAGAATTTAATGAAAAAGTAGAAATTCTAGAGATAAAAGAAGACATAGTAATTGAAGAAGTTGAAAAGAAAAGAAAAAGTAGAAGGAAGAAAGGTGTAATGGATGATGAAGAACTCAACATTGTGATTGATAATAATATCAAGAAGTTTAATGAATTTCTCAGAGGAGAAGATGTAATAGTTAGAGTCATAGGGAAAAAGACAGACTTTATACAAATCAAAGAAGTCACAAGAATAAAACACAGAGAAGATATTAATGAGAAAGAGGATAGTATAAGTTCAGAGTATCTAGAAGAGATACTTTCAGGAATGAGATAATTTAAATAACATATAATATAAAGATAATTTAAATAAGAGATAATGGATAAATTGAATAATAGACAAAGACAATAGATGAAGGACAAGAAATAGGAGAATTTCCAAAAACGAGGAATAACAAAGAAAAGAGGAATAACAATAATTAAAATTCATTTAAAATTCATTTATATTTCATGAAATAAAAAGTGATTGATCACTAAATAAGAAAAAAATGATGTTTAAATGATTGATTGTCTGAT
>NW_001855597.1:0-6548 GCF_000209125.1 Entamoeba dispar SAW760
TATTTAAAATAGAAAAATAATAAAATAAGAATATAAAAATGATGATAAAATGATAAATAATAAAGAAAAAGAAAAGAAAATATATGAATATACAAAAGAAAATAAATATTCTAAACACAAAGATGAAATGAAAAATATGATAAAAATAATAAAAATCTATAAAATTAATAAAAAAATGATGAAATAATTACAAGAATTAGCTGTAAATAATATAAATAAAGAAAATATATATTAGAAAATATATAAGATTATAAATGAATAAAGATAAAATAAAAATCAAAGAAGAAGAAGTTAAAGAAATAATTAAGAAAATAATAAAATAAAAAGCAATTAATTAAGTATTAATAAAACTTGTGACTATTATTCCTGAATTATGTGAGACTAATCCTGTCAATGAATCTTCATCATGTAATTCTACAAAATATATTTGGTTGTTGTAGAAATATTGTTCCATGACATCAATCTTGTTTTTAATTACAATGTTTTTAACTTCTTTTATATTATCAATTTCATTTTTTATTTCTTTAATTAATTTAATAATTTCAAAATTTACTAATTAATTTATTGAAATTACTACTGCAATTATTTTAATATCTTTTATTTTTTTCTATTTTCATTATCATATTCTTCATTTCTTTATATCATTTCTTTTATTCAAATATACTCAATTAATATTATGATATACAACAATAGAAAGGATCTTGAAGTATAAGAAAATAATAAATGAAATAGAGAAATTATAATAAAGAAATAAATAAAAAGAAGAAATGATAGAAAACACAATATCAGAAAATAAAGAAGAATAAAAATCACTTACAAAAATTACAATAAATTTGTAGAAAGTGAAAAAAAAATAAAAGAAAATACATTGAAAGAAGGTCTAGATAATAAAATATATGATATCATACAATGATACAAGAAAATCTATTTATCACAAATTATAAACTTTCAACTGTGTATAAAAATATAATAAAATGAAATGTATATTATAATCAATTTATAACAAGAATGTATTTACTTAGTGAATATGATAAATTTAGAAAAAAATTAAAAGAAGTAAATAACATAAATCTAAGAGCAATATATAAAAATATCATAGAAACTAAAATAGATAATAAATAAGAATGTAATAATAAATAGAATATTAGAAAGAATTAAATAAATCAATAAAAATATAAGAAAACAACAATGAAAATAATATAAAACATATAAGTGAATTGTTAAAATAAAGAAATAATATTAATAACATAAATATAAATTTATCTTGAAAGTCTTGTAGAAATGAGAATAAGAAAAAAGGAAAAGATATACAAAGGGGTATTTATAGAAATGAATAAAATAAACAAACCACATATATCAAGATATTCTGTCGTAGTTATTATCTCCATTAGTACCCATTCAAAGAGAACAAGTAGGATTGAGTTAAAAAAAAATAAACATTGGAATAGAAGAAATAAACTTATGAAATAAATAATAGAAAAAGAATCAGATATTTAATGAAGAAAAATAACAATATAAACTCCTCTTATTGATATTTAATTCAAATTCTGATAAATTGATTATATGTATAAGTTAAACTAATTGACAATAGTTTATTTATTTAAAAAAATCGTCTGTTATAAAAATTTGATATTCTATTAAACTTATTTTAGAGAAAGAATTTACGATAGAAGTTAAATTTATTAAATAAAACAGAACAGTTAATTTCCAAGTCTTATAACATCTAAATCTATGGACCTAATTATTAACTCTTTTTATAAAATTTTTTGGGGTTATTAGATACTATTTTTGCAGATAAGAGTTCTATTTTTGATTCTAGAATAACACTTTTAAGTTATCATTAGTTGTCATTGTTTTTTTTTCTGTTTATCTTTATATAACCAACAAAGAATAAAGTTAAAATAAGTAAGTTAAACTTCTTTCACATGAACAAACTCTTGCTTATTTTTCCAGTAATACCAGAATACTGCAAGGACAGTGAGAAGAAGAACACCAGTGATTAGGATTAGAACCAACCAATTTTGTTTTATCCAATTATGTTTATTGTACTTTTTTTCAGTGTATTTTCTTTGGATATAGAACTTTGTTAAAGCAAATGAAGTAGAAGATAAATGAGGATTAATGACAATTTCAGCATATAATAAATCACCATTCCATGATCTTGTTGTTGTTAAGAAAGTAGAATTAATTATAAATTTAATTGGTTGTTGTGCTAGGTATTGTTCTTTTGTAATATTTGAAGCAAAGTATTCAGACCGATCATAAAAATGATAAAAATTTATAACGCTTACTTGTAACTGACGTTCAGGATCAGATGAAAAAATAAGAGAAGATGTGTTAATCCAATATTGGTATTGATTATCATACTTTACTTGATTAGTACAGTTAATATAAACAGAAATTTCTATATCATTAACACCGTCAAAAGGATATATTTGAATAGCATATTCTTCGTTAGGATCTTCTTGGTCAAGGTATTTACTTTGTGAAAATGATTGGACGTTTGACTGTAGTCTAATCAAATTACATTCTACATCAGTTTGTTCTTCACACCATTTTCCTTTTTTATCTGGTGGACATAAGCAATGTGATACTAATCTTGATTCATTACAATTTATATTACAAGGTTGTGTATTATTGAATGTGATATCACAATGATATTCTTCAGGACAGTCAACAGTAATTTGATTGCATTGACTTTTATCATTACAAAGAACAGGTACAGTAAAACAATTTTTAAATTGTGAATAATTAGTAGTATAATAAAAATGATTAGAAATAACTTTATCATCACAAACAAGCTATGCAAAGATTAATTTTTTTATTTAAGTTTATAAAATAACTTTAATTATAAACAAACATTCATTGTTGAACAATTGTATGCATAATGAGTTGAATCGATAAGTGTTGTATTATCACAAATTAAAGAAATATCAATTTCTGACATATAATGATTTTCATTATTATTAAATTTAAAGATAACACATTTATTAAATTTGAATTGATCAATTTTAAAAAGATTTTCATCAATAAAGAATTCATTGACAGTACATTCTATTGTTTCACATGGAGAATTTATAGCAACAATTTCTGATGCATTGAAATATTCTTGACCGATAAAATATTCATTAATTCTAATTTTATAATTTCCATCACAAACACTAATATTTAAATTATAATATTCCTTTTCACCACTTCCACAATCTATAAAATGATTATTTATTAATTATGTTAGTTTGGTTAACAAACTATGATCAATATTTACTGTTCTTTCATTCATTCCTGAATCTGGTGTTGTAATACTTTCTTTTTCTTTTTCAGAGATTGCTTTAAAATAATCTTTATTTTTTCTGTGTGGATGGTTGTAAGCAAAGACTAAGTCTTCTTTGAGTTTATGAATTCCATCCATTCCTTGTTTCATTTCATCAATAATTTTTTCTTTAATTTCATTAACATACATTTGAGTCTCTTGGCATTGACAAGACAAAACAATGAAACTTATCCAAATGATAAAAGTCTTCATAACAAACAAAACAATTGATTTATTGGTTTCTCAGATGAGAATTTTGAAAATTTGAAAACATTAAATAGAAAAAAAGGAATTTAATAGATTCATATGTCAAAAAACTCTCCATCTGAACCAAATCAATGGGATGAAAAACGTATTGAATCAAGACAACAATATCTTCCTAAAAGAGAATTCCAAAAATTAAGAGAAATAAGGGATGAAATTGAAGATGAAAAAGAAATGTTTAATGAAAACGAATTAACAGAATCAGAAAAGAAAGAATTACAACGAAAAATAGATATTTATAATTTAGCTAAACAACGTATTGCCTTAGAACAAATTAATGAACCTCAATATAGTATTCCTAAAACAGGTAGTGTTATAGAAGAGAAACCAATTTATGATAATTACAAAGACGAAGATAATGAACAATGGATGAATACCCAAAAAAAGGCTATTTTTATTGGTAAAAGTATAGATGAACGAAGTAAAATAGATGATGGTTCTTTTGAAAAAATGATACTTCAAGAAGATGAAGACTCTCTTGAAAGAGAAATATTGGAATTAAGAACAAAAGAATTAGAAGAAATCCCTTCAAAAAGAACAAAACAAGATGAAATGAATGAAATTAGAAAATCTTTACCTGTATATCAAAAACGTGAAGAATTTTTAAAATTAGTTAGAAACAATCAAATTGTTATTATTGCGGGAGAAACAGGTAGTGGTAAAACAACACAACTACCTCAGTATTTATATGAAGATGGATATTGTAAAAAAGGAAAAATAGGAGTTACACAACCAAGAAGAGTTGCTTGTATGAGCATTGCAAGAAGAGTTTCAGAAGAGATTGGAACTCGGTTAGGAGGAATGGTTGGGTATACTGTTAGATTTGAAGATGTTACATCTGATAGAACATTAATTCAGTATATGACAGATGGAATGTTATTAAGAGGGTTTTTAAATCAACCAGATTTATCTGAATATAGTTGTATAATGATAGATGAAGCACATGAAAGAACAATATCAACAGATTTATTATTTGGACTACTAAAAGATATAATCCGATTTAGGTCAGATTTAAAATTAATTATTGCGTCAGCTACTTTAGAAACTCAAAAATTTTCTGAGTATTTTGATAATGCACCAGTATTCATTATTCCAGGAAGAAGATTTCCTGTCACAATTGAATATTTGACAGAACCTGAACCTGATCCATTAATTGCTGCAGTAAATAGAACTATTCAAATTCATACAACAATGCCAAAAGGTGATATTTTAATATTTCTTACAGGACAAGAAGAAGTAGATGAATGTGCTGAAGCAATTAAAGAAAGAACAAGAGGATATGGTACAAAAATGGATGAATTGATCATCACAAGAATTTATGCTGCATTACCAAGTGATATTCAAGCCCAAATATTTATTCCAACACCTCCAAATGCAAGGAAAGTTGTTGTTGCAACAAATATTGCAGAAACATCACTTACAGTTGATGGAATTGTTTATGTTATTGATTCGGGGTATTGTAAAATTAATGAATATAATTCTAGAACTGGAATGGAAAGTTTAAAAATTGTCCCAATCAGTAAAGCATCAGCAGACCAAAGAGCTGGAAGAGCTGGTCGTGTGTCCCCTGGGAAGTGTTATAGACTTTATACTAAAGATGCCTTTACTAAAGAGTTACCCGAATCTACTCCACCAGAAATTATTAGGTCTAATCTTTCATCGGTAATTTTATTATTAAAAACACTTGGAATTGATGATATTCTTCACTTTGATTTTATGGACTCTCCAAGTCCTGAATCGTTAATGAGAGCTCTGGAAGAGTTGTATGCACTAGGAGCTTTCAATCAAAAAGGAGAATTAACTCAAAGGGGACAAAAAATGGCAGAATTTCCTATAGCACCAACATTAGCAAGAGTACTTATTGGGTCTGAACAATATCAATGTTCTGAAGAAATTGCAACAATTTGTGCAATGTTACAAATATCAGGAGAATTATTTTATAGACCAAAAGAAAAAGCTCAAATAGCAGATACAATTAAAAAAGGTTTTGTTAGATCTGAAGGAGATCATCTTACTCTTTTAGGTGTTTATAATTCATGGGTTGATGCTGGTAAATCAGATGGATGGTGTAGAGATAATTTTCTTCAAGCACGTGCATTAAATAAAGCAAACGATATTAGAGACCAATTAGTTAATATAATGGAACGGGTTGATATTCAAATGTTAAAATCAAAAGATAATATATCAATACTTAAAGCATTATTAAGTGGGTATTTCCTTAATACAGCTCAATTAACTAAAGAAGGAATTTATCGTCAAACAAAACAAAATAGGACAATAGAAATTCACCCAAGTTCAAGTATGTTTAATAAAAATCCTCGTTGGATTTTATTTTATGAATTAGTTTTAACAACAAAAGAATACGTTCGTCAAGTTTCTGAAATTGATCCATCATGGCTCATAGAAGTTGCTCCTCATGTATTTAAAGAAGAAGATATGAAAGATGCAATTCGTAAATATCGTAGTAAAAAGAATAAATAATAATTCCTTTACTTTTTTTAACAATTAAAATTAATAAACCAGAAAACCTTATGACTTAACAAATACATGAATTGATATTACTTAGTCATTGTGTCATCCCAATCAATAAAATAATCTTTTGGGTGATAATTTCTCATTACTATTTCTGTATATTCTTGACCAAAATAATTTTTCATTCGATGAGATAATGGATAAACTTGTTCTAAAGCTACCCAAATAATTTGTTCCTTAGTTGGTCTGTGATAGAGCTTTCCCTGTGCAATAGCCCATGCTACTCCTGTTAGTCTATGTACTTCAATGTCTTTTTTTATACTTGCATTGATTGAACGAAAAAGCCCTTCAAATGCTGGATTCAAAAAGTGAAAATGAGATCGCATATAATAAAGATATGCATTGTACCAATGTTCAGGTGTATTTAGTGGTCCATCTCTTCCTTTCTGAGAAATAAAATCCATTAACATCTCTTCAATTTCATGACCAATACCTAAACCAG
>NW_001855597.1:6648-19947 GCF_000209125.1 Entamoeba dispar SAW760
AAATAAATTTTCAAAAAAATTAGGCATTACAACTCGTTTGCAATTAACAACATTAAACTTACTATTAACTCGAAGAAATAATTGTCCAATTAAGTGATTTGAATCTTTTTTTTCATTAAATAACTGTGCCTATAAATTTTATTAATATACAAATATTTTTTTTCATTAGATTTAAAGAAATATTAGTAATTCTTTATTCTACTAAAAGAAACAAACTTTGTGAACATAATAATCAGAGGTGTCAAACTCAACTTTGAGATTATCAATACCTTTTCTTTCTAAAACTTCTTTAATAGAACTCCCTGAATTTGGACCATGTTTAACTTTGTATCTTAGCATTTTATCTGCTAGTTCATCTTGGTCGTACTGATTTAAAAATTTTTCTGACCCACGAGGTATACAATCAAGGTCTAGTATATCTTCATCATCAAATATTTCAATATTATTTTCAATGCACTCACTTTGAATCATTTCTCCAAATAACCATCTCAATAAATCATTTAGTTGTTGAATAATGTATTCACGTATTATCTTGAATAATTTATAAAAATAATTTATTTTCGTTTCATTTCCCTTATTGTTCATTAGAATTAAAGTGTCAAAATGTCTTATCTTTTTTTTTTAAGTTTTTTCATTTTTCTTTTATAAATCTATTTATAGAATTATATTAATAAGTTATATATAACAAATAAAATTTAAAAAAACAAAAAATTATTGAACTCAGAAAAACCTAATGGAGGAAATCACTAAAGAAAGTATTATTCAAAAATTACTTGAAGAAAAATCTTTACTAGTTGACCAACTAAAACAAACCCACCAAGAGTTAAACCAATCACAAACACAACATTTTATGGACCGTGAAAAATTTAATGTATTATATAATTCTCAACAAGTTTGTTTTATAAAAAAGAAGTTATTTAATCTTCAAACAAACCACATTTAAAATTAACTTCATAGTCAGTTATTCAACAGTTAAAACAAAACGAAATAAATAATCTCCAAAAAATTGAGACTTTATCACAAGAAATAGCAAAACTTCAAATCCAAAATGCAATTAAAGAGACTGAGCCTCCTAAACAAATGCACCTTCAAAGTAGTGTTGCTGTTGATGGAATTTTGAAGTTAGTTCCAGAAAATAAAAGAATGGAAGCATCAATTTTGCTAGATGAATTCAATAAATTCAATGAAAACGAACATATTCTCTTTGTTCAGTACTTAAAACAAGAATTAGAAGAAGAAGGAATTAATGTATTCTCTAAAGAAGAGAAAAATACTCAACTGAAAGAAGGTTTTAAGAAAATACAAGAAGAAGCTATCAATGAACTAAAAAGATGTGAAGAAGTAATTACTAAAAAAAATGAAACCATCGAACTATTGAAAAGAGAAAATGAAGAACTTGAAAATGCACTTGTGAAACAAAAAGGTAGTGATAATGATAATTTTAAAATCAATTTACCATTTAAACAAGAAATAATACGAGAAAATGAAGAGTTGACAGAAAGGTTGACAAATATCCAAATTGAATTTGATAATTTTAAAAAGAAAAAGGATGAAGAACTTAAAAAATCAACAGAGTCATTAGATTGGGATGAAATGAAAAAGAAAGTTGAAAAGATGTATGAACTTCAACAAGAAAATAGTCAACTCAAATTAAAACTCAACAACGATACTCTTTTCAATAATAGTAGAACTGAAATCAAATTGTCTGAAATGAAAAGACAACTTAATGTAAGTGAAGAATTAAATGAAAAAAGAAAAGAAGAAATTACTAGGCTTCAAAAAGAAAATGAAGACTTGGAAAATAAACAACAACAACTTATTAAAGATTCAAATTTTTATCAGTCTGTTGTTGTCTCTGCTAAACAAGAAACTGAACATTGGAAATCTATGTGGCAAGAACTTCAAGGAGAATTTAAAATATCAACAATTGCGAAAATAGACTTGGAAAATCAAATAGAATCATTAAAAAGTACAAATAATGTATTAGAACAAAAGATTAAAGCTTTTGAAGGAAAATTTGATCCAATCTCTACAAATCAAGATCTTATAAAAGAAAAAGAAGACACTATTGAAATGTTAACAATTGAAAAACAATGTCTTCAAAAGAGAGTTGAGTGCTTAGAAAAGGAACAAACTGAAAATATTGCAAAACAAAACCAACTTGTTCAGACTATTTGGAAAAATAAAGAAAAAGTTGATCGTGTAGACGAAACAAC
The DNA here is from genome assembly GCF_000209125.1 of Entamoeba dispar SAW760. Taxonomy (NCBI): domain Eukaryota; phylum Evosea; order Mastigamoebida; family Endamoebidae; genus Entamoeba; species Entamoeba dispar. The sequence goes on from NW_001855597.1 coordinate 8,865, forward strand.
TTCTAGTTTACAAAAAAAAATTGGAGAATTATTATTTGATTTGAAAAGAGAAGAAGAACAACGAAAAATATTAGAAGAAAATGAAAAAGAGTGTAAAACTGAAATTGAAGAATTAAAAAAAGAAAATACAACAAAACAAATTGAATTACAAGAAATAATCCATTCAAAAGAACAAGAAGTACAATCAATTAAAAATGAATATGAAAGTATTAAACTAGAAAAAGAAAAGAAAGAAATTCAAATTCAAGAGATCCAAAAAAATGTTGAAGAATTAACAGAAGTAAAGAAAGAAAAAGAAGAGAATGATATTTTATTGAAGAGTATTCAAAATAAACTCAAAGAATTAAAAATAGAAATTAATAGTAATGAAGAAATAAATATTGGTCTTCAAGCATTAATTGAAGTACAAAAAGGATTTGAAGAAAAACAAAATGATCTTAAACAAAAAGAAACACTCTTTAAACAACAAATAGAAGAACAAAATATGAATTTAACAAAACTTGAAGGAATTATTGGAACTGTTATTCATCAACAAGGAATTGATGAAACAAGTAAAAACATTATATTATATTTACAACAAGAAAATAATAGATTGCACCAACTTATTTCACTAAACGATTCTCAAAATAAATTCATTAAATCAAATGAACAAGAAGATAAATTAAAGATTGAAATTGAATATCTTAAGGAAAAGGTTCAAATTGAACAAACAGAAAAAGATGAATGGAAGAAAAGAATGCAAGAATTATATAATAAAAAAGATGTCGTTCCAAAAAGTCAATTAGAAATAAAAGAAAAAGAACTTGAAAAACAAAACCAGGTTATTGAAGAAATGGAAATGGCAAATAAAGAAAATAAACAAAAAATCACTAATCTTAAGACAGACATTAATAATCAACTCAAAAAGTATCAGTCTGAAATCCAAGAACAACAACAGAAACAAAAACAAATGGAAGAAGAATTTAATAATAAAACACAAAAATGGAAAATCGAAAAAGAAAAGTTACAAGAAGAATTAAATGAAATTCGATCACAACTTCAAAAAAGAAAAGATCCTTTCAAAGAAAATCCAGACTCAATTGATGCATTCAAAAATAGACTCACAAATAGAAATCCTCAAAATCCAATTGAACGAATAGTTCAAGAACAAAAACAACCTGTGATTTCTACTACCCAATTCAATAATATTTTCAATGAAACAATTCAAAAGAAAGAAGAAACAATATCTACTACTGATAACTTGTCTAAAGTTGAACTTCTAACAAATCTTAAACCAAAAATAAATGAACAACAAACTCAAAAAGTTGATGAAAGTAAGAGTATTAATGATGAAATAGTTAATACAAGTGATGAAAATGAAAACGAAAATAGTATGGAACAAATTGATAGTAATGAAAGTGGTAGTGAAGAACAAAGCCAAATGGAAAATGATGATACAAAACCTACAACTCAATTAAATTTAAATATATTTGATATACCTAAACAAGAAGATAAAGACAATCCTTTCCTCAAACTCCAACAAATTTCTAATTCTCAACCAACAAAAGAAACAAAATCAAGCACAACTTTTACGTCCTTGTTTAATACTCCAAAAACTGATTTCAGTGCATTTTTATCTTCTGATACAAAATCTCAAGATAATAATATTTTTTCAAACTTTGTACTTAATAACCCTCCTCAAATCCAAACAAATAATACACAAGAACCTTCTATTGTTAAAGACTCCATTGTTTCTAATGCTCAACAAAAAATAGACCAAATTGGTTTAAAGAGTGATGAGTTTTTCCCATTTGGGGATACTGCACTGATAAAAAATAATTTAAAACCATCACCTTCTCCACAAATTGATTTCCAAGTTGGTTCTTGTTTACGTGTGAAACAATTCTCACTCCCAAGTCCTGTATTAAATAAAGAAATGGCTCAACAAATACAAACTCAAAACAAAGAACAAGAACAACAAAAACGGTTAGAAACTCTCAAGGCTAACTCAGCCAGTAATAAAAGAAATGGTCTCAACTTACCATCATCGTTTCACTAATGAATGATTTATTTAAATGATACAAAATATCTTATTGTTGTATTTTTTTTGGATAGAAATATATTATGTATAGAAACATTCAAAATAATAGTTTATGATAACGATATGAATTAAAAATCTCAAAAAATAAAAAATAATATTTTTAAAAAAAAAAGAAAGAAAAAGAAGAAAAAAAAAGTAATAAGAACTTTAAATTAATAAGTAAATTGATATGTCTATTGATTTAGCTTCATTTTTTTATGTCTCTATCCCAACTAATAAAATTATTAAAGAAGGGTTTATGGTAAAAAGGGGGCATATAGTCCGAAATTGGCTTCAAAGATGGTTTGTGTTAACAAATGATATATTATACTATTTTGATGAACAAAAACTTCATTTAAAGGGATATATTCCTTTGGCATTTGGGACAATTACACGAAGTCCTGAAATGAAGAAACAACCATGTTTTCAATTAGTATCACCCTTACAAAATAAAACGTATTTCATTCAAGTTTGTTGTCTATCGAATAAAGTAAAAAAAGATAAAAAGTAATTACAAATAGTGTGGGACTGAGGATGAGTGTGGGTTATGGATGGCAGCTATTTCTATTGTATTAAACAAATATATTGGAGAGCCAGAAACAATGGACCATGTTACACATGTTACTTATAATGAAGGAGGATTTTGTGGAATACCACCAGAATGGGAAAATATGTTTATTGCATTAGGAATTACAAAAGAAGAAATTAAGTCAAATGAAAAAGAAGCAATGCAAGTCATTCAGTTTACTAAAAAGCTTGAAGATCAACCTCTTGGACCACCACCAATGCCAGAAAATGAAATAACAATTACTTTAAAAGATATTGTACAACCAGGAAATCCAACAGAATTATTTGATAATTGGCAACAAATAGGAGAAGGAGTTAGTGGAGTAGTATTTCAGTGTGTAGATAAAAAGACCAAAGAAGAACGTGCAGTGAAGAAAATTAAAATAGAAGATGATTCAATTAATCTACAAGAAATAAAAATAATGCAAACACTAAAACATCCAAATATTGTTGGATTTTTTGGATGTTTTGAATTAGATAATTATTTATATATTTCTATGGAATTTATGGATCGTAATAATTTAACTGCAATATTAGAATTCTTTCCATCTATTGCTATGAATGAACCACAAATTGCTTATGTTGCACGAGAAACAAATGAAGCATTAAGATATGTTCATAGTTTTCATAGAATTCATCGTGATATAAAATCAGATAATATTCTAATTAATCATAATGGAGAAGTTAAATTAGCAGATTTTGGTGTTTCAGTTCAATTAACTAAAAATAAATCAAAAAGAAATACTATTGTTGGAACTCCTTATTGGATGGCTCCTGAAGTTATTAAAGGAAAAGACTATGATTGTTTGATTGATGTTTGGTCTTTAGGAATTATGTGTAGAGAAATGATGGAAGGGTATCCTCCTTATATGGATGATCCTCCTTTAAGAGCTTTATTTCAAATTAGTACTAAAGGTGTTCCTCCTATTACAACTGGTAGTTGGTCAAAAGAGTTATTAGACTATGTCAATGGATGTTTATCAGTTAATCCTGACCAACGCCCTTCAACAGAATCATCAATTAAAAATCCATTCTTCCAAAAAGCATGCACAAAAATAGAATTTGCAGATTTTGTCTCACGAGTTGAACAAATTGCTCTTGAACAACAAAACTAATTAATGAATTTTTCATTTTCATAATTTAAATTTGGTCAATTTTATTTAAAATTTAACTAAAATAAAACGATGAAATTAAAAAGGTTATTTATTCTGGTGGGTATTCTTTAACAAGCATATCAGCAAATTCCTTATAATCAACATAACCTTCTCTACTTACTGTAGCAGATCTCATAATTGCTTCAACTTCTGAATTTGAAAGTGGTCTTCCTAAAACTGAAAGAATTTGTCTTAATTCAGCTTCATGAATTTGACCATTTTCTTCTTTATCTAAAGCAGTGAATACACCAAACATATCGTCATACAAATCTTTAGGTAATTTCATTTCACATTTCTTATATAATTGTCTAATTTTTTCAACTCCAACAAGGTCTTCTTTTACTTCTCTCATAATAGCTTCTTCTTGTTGTTGAGTTGGTGCTTTTCCAAGGGCTCTCAATAATTCGATGACTTGGTCTCGAGAAATCTTCTTATCATGATCAATATCCAAGATTGCGAAATAATCATCAATTAATTCACTTGTTGTCATTTGTTTTTAACTTTCTTTTCAAGTTCACCTTTTTAAGATGAATTTGTGTCTGTTTTTAGCCTTTTTTAAATCTTTCTTCGAACAAACTATTCTTTTGTTTTGGTATTGGTTATTGTTATATTATTAATGAACTTGGTTATAATAAATCAATTCTGCCTAACTAATCTTAAAATGACAGTTTCTTTTTTAGATTACGTTTTTTCACTTAAAACAATAAAATAAGAGTTGTTGAATTTATTGTTATTTAATGCATAAAAAAGAAGAGCCTGTTGCTGCATTACTTTGAGGGCAATGGTTTACTAAAAATCTTGTTTAATCTGACAGGATTTTTAAAAATATAAAAAAAAATAAGTACAATGAATAAATAACTAATCCAAAAGGAAAAAAACCCTGAAAATAGAATTATGTTGAAATAATACATTAAAAGAAAAAATCTAAAAAATGAAGAAAGGAAACTGTAAAAGAAGATTACATAAGAAAAGTAAAACAAAATGGATGAACCATTACTAAATGAAGAAGAAAAACTAACACGAGACGATAATGAGATTGAAGTAAGTGAGTCGATTGATCATTTTATTTCAGATAATGATATTGAAATTTTTCGAAAAGAAGAAGCAGAAAGAAAAGTTACTCTTTTAAAGCTCTTTAAATTTGTTGGATGGGTTTTATTAGAAAAATGGTATTGTATATTATTTGTTTTATGCTTTATTGCATTTTCATTAGTTGTTTATTTTACTGATTGGAAAATGGCTGAAATTGGAGATGTTACTTATAAAACAATTATTTGTTTGATACTTATTGGAATAATGATTACGTTAATTCTATCTAATTTATATCATCCAGGAGTTATTATGATGGCAGTAGTTGGTCTTTTAATTGCTTGTAGAGTGATAACTTCTGCACAAGGTTTTCAAGGATTTAGTAATCAGTCAGTAATAACAATTATTGTTTCATATATTCTTTCAACAGCAATAATTAAAAATAGAAGTTTAGAATTTTTAACTAGAAATATATTTCCAGAAACATATGAAAAACATGTTTGGCCATCATTATTATTTATGGTTCTCATTACTTTTTTGTTATCTGTTGTAATAGATAATATACCAGTCGTTTTATTATCAATGTCTATAGTTCATACTTGGACAAAAACATCTGGAATTCCTCCTAGTAAAGTTTTGTTACCAATTTCTTTTGCTGCTATTCTTGGTGGAATGAATTCAATACTTGGAAATTCATCATTTCATCGAGCAAGAACGTTATTAATTACGAAAGTATTAGAACTTAACAAAAAAGGTATTCATTTAAATATTACAATGCCATATTTTGAAATCGCTATTATTTCATCAATCATTTCTATTCCAGCACTTATTTACATTATTTTAGCTAATGGGATTCTTAGTCGTCATAAAGAAGAATCGTTTCATAAAACAAACAAATCATATATATTCACTTTCCGTATAGAAGAAAAGTCTCGATTTATTGGACTTCAATTGGGAGAAACTGTATTAAATAAACCTCCTAATGGTAAATTGTGTTATATTAAACGTGGAGAAAATTATATTGATATTAAAGATGACACAATTATAAAAAAGAATGATATACTCTGTTATATTGCTCCGTCATCAATATTAAAAGATGTGTTAACATATAACGGAGTTGTCCCTTCTGATCCAACTATTCATGAATTAGTTGGAGCTACTGTTTATGAAATTGCCTTAAATCCTCAAGACACATTAATTGGACAAGATATTAAATTGATTAATGAACGTGGTGTTGGATTATTAGGAGTCTCAATAGATGAGAATAAATGGAAAGAACAATTGAACCAAATCAATATCCTTTCTTCTGAAAGAACATACATTGTTATTTCGCCACAAAACCAAGAATTAAAAGGAAATGATTTTCACTTGGTTACCCAAATAGATGTTGATTTGCCACAACCAACAAATATTATTAAAACCATTATTCCAATATTTTGTCTTCTTATTCCATGTATTTTAGAATCAACAAAAGTTTGCTCATTATTTGTTTCTGGATTTGCTTCAGTTTTGGTTCTTATTATCACTCAATGTATGACTGTCTCAGAAATTTATCAATCTATTAATGTTCAAGTGGTTTGTGTTATTGCAGCATCATATGGAATTACTTCAGCAATTCAAACAACACACATTGGTACATTGTTGACATTGTCTTGTTCTCAGTGGTTTATCTCACTAGGAAAATATGGAATTTTAATGGGAATTTTTTTACCTACCATTTTACTTGCACAACCATTTGCTAATACAGTTATTGTTGATATAATGTTTCCGATGGTGTGGCATCTTTATTATGGCGATTCTGATAGTGCAGAACATGGCTCATTAATTGGAATTAAATCAGCAATGTACACAATGATGATAGCATCCTCATCTTCATTTTTATTAACAATTGGATACCCCACTCATATGATTATTAATCAAAAAGCACATTACACATTAAAAGAAGTATTTCTTTTTGGACTTCCAATATTTCTATGGGTATTTATCTGTGGTGCTTTACTTCCTTATTTGTTTTTTGAAGTGTTATAAATTAACACATCCACCTTACATTTAATTGAATTTGATAAATAATGTTATAACTAAATTAATCCTAATAACTCTTTCTCTGAGTTGGTGAAATTCATTTGGTCAACAACACCAAATGATGCCGCTTTTGATTCCATTTCTTGTTTTTTCTTTCTTTCTTCTTCTAACCTTTTTTCTTCTTCCTCTTTTATTTTTTGAGCTTGTTCTCTTTCTTCTTCTTTTCTTTTTCTTCGTTCTTCTTTCTTCTGTTGACGTTCTAATGCTTTCTTTTCCCTTTCTTCATTCAAAAGTTGTTTTTGTTTTTGTTTTTGTTTCTCTTCCTCTTCTTCTTCTTTCTTTTTTTGACTTTTTTCCTCTTCAGTAGCTTGTTTTTTTTCATTTTCTTCTGCTTCTTGTTTTATTCTTTTGTTATACTCTTCTTCGTCCTTTTCTTTTTGGATTATTTTCAACTCCTCTTTCTTTTCTCCTTCTTTCCTTTTCTTCTCTTCATCTTGTTTTCTTTGTTTTTCTATTTCAACTTCTAATTTCTTTTTACACTCCTCTTCTTCTTTCATTTGTTGTGTTCTTTTTTCTTCTTGTCTCTTCTTTTCCTCTTCAATGATTTGGTGTTCTTTTTCTTCTTGTTCTTGTTGGGCTTGTTTAATTCTTTCTTCCTCTTGTTTTCTAATCATTTCCTTTTTGTCATCTTCTTCCTTTTCACGTTGTGTAATCATTTCATTTAGCTGAATAATGTCCTTAATAGATTTTTCTTTCTGTAGTTGTTGTGGTTTTTGTTGTTGCTTCTTTTTTTCCTTTTCCTCTTTTCTTTTTTGTTCATATTCTTTAGCTTTTTGAGCAATCTTTTTTAGTTCAAGTAATTCTTCGTCCTCTTCTTCTTGAGCAATTTTATCTTCTTGTCTTTGATTTGTTTCTGTTTCATCTTTAGTTTTAATAGCACTTTTACTTAGTGGAGTAGTGTCTTGTAAACCATTTTCTTTATTTGATGGTTGAACTAATTCTTCTTTCTCTTGAGAATCTTTTACACTCTCTTCCTTTAATTCTAAAACTTCTTTATTATTTAACTCTTGTTGATTTACTTGATTAAACACTTCCTTGGTATCATCGGTATTTGGAAGAGTTGATTCTTTTTTATTATCTAACACCTTTTCTTGGGTTTGCCTTTCTACTTCATTATTCGTTCCTAATAATTTCTTGTCTATTGGTTCTTCTTTTTGGCCTTTAACTAGACTTTCCTCATGTTCATTTTTAGGTTCACCGTTAACTGCTTCTTGTGTGTTATGAATTTTAATATCTTCTTGGTATGTTGTTATTGTCTCTTCTTTTTCGTTTTGTTTTGCTTCTGTATTTTGAAAATCTTTGTTATTAGCTTCATCAATACTCTTTTTTAATTCTTCTCCTACAACTTCAACTAGCTTTTCAGATAAACTTTTAGGATTAGTGTTTGAAGTTAGTTCATTTTTACATTCTTCAGTTTCACATTCAATTACGCTGCTTGAACTAATTTCTCCTTTTTTTATATCTTCTAATTTTTTAGTATCTACTTCTTTAGTTAATTCTTCAACCATCATCTCTTCATCCTCAGGAATATCAAACACCTCTTCTTCTCTTTTACTTCCAACTAAATCAACATCATAATTAGGAGCAATACCCATAGTGATATTATTTTCTGAAATTCCACTTTCTAAATAAATGTCTTTTTTCCCTGTAATAAATTCTCCACTTGTTTTAAATGTTACATTAGTCATATGTTCTTTTACTTTAATTTTATTTATATATTTCTCTTGTTCTTTTGTTGCTTCAGTATTACAATAATATGGGTCAAATCTCATTAACACACGTTCTGGTTGTACAGGAAGTACATCTCCTTCCCATTGAATTCTTAAAAGTACTTCACCTGTTTGAGGGATATTAAAATCTCCAAAATTTTTTAATTGGAACCATTCTTCAATTCCATTTTCAACAACTCTCCATAATGGTAAATCAACTGCTCCTACAAACTTTTTAGAACTAAAGAAACCAATTACAACGTTTTCTCTCATTTCTTCTAATTGAACTATGAAAGTACTCTTATCTCCATCCCAAATAGGATCAATTGATTTAGTTGATATACCACTTTCAATTTGATTATTATCTTTATCAGTAACAACACATCTAAATTTTGTTTGTTTTCCTTTTAGTGTTGGAAAATTAATACCTTTGATAAGAGTTATTTGTATATTTTGTACTTTTATTTTTCGTTCTTCAAAACTTCTAGGATCCATCCATGTAGTATATTTTTTATTCCAATTAATAAAATACATTTCTCCTCTATCCATTCCAATTCCCCATCCTTTTGGTAACATTTTGCATTCAGGTAATGGATATCTAATATTTAAATAATTCTTACATGACTCATCTCCATAACACTTTCTCCAAAGATGATTTATATATACTGGAACACCATCTACCTCTACTTTTTGAATAACACTTTCACAACTTGGTGTGGGTCTCATATGTATTCCGTAAAATGTTATTTTATCTTTTGAAAAATCAATACCATGTAAGGCAGCACGTGCACAATTGTCTTCAAATGTACCTTTCCCCCATCCTACAGTAACAGGAAATTTAACTATAATAGTTGGCTTTTTCTCTAATTTAATTCTTATTTCAACATAAGACTCAACAATAAAATCATCTTCTTTTATTGTTGGAAGTAAGTTAGTTGATTCTAAAATAAATTCTTTCTGTAATAATTTAGGTATTTTATCTAACTCTTGAATACCACCATTTGAAGTGATATATGTTTCTCTATACCTATGTTCTGAATACCATAACATAATTGGATTTAATGGTTTCCCCGTATTATTACTAATTGTAACATATACTTTAATAGATTCATTAGGTTTAATTCCAGGTGTACATCTCATTCTTACTAATACTTGATCTCTACTACATACTTCTTCTGGTTTTTTTATATCAAAAACATCTTTAACACAATAAAGAATTGGTACTTCATTAGATGATGTAAATGTTGATAATGCTATTGCCTTCTCTGAACCTTCTTTTCTTTTCAATGGAATAATTTGTAATTTTGCTTGTAATCGATACCTTACTCCAACCCCTCCTTTAAGATGTAAAGAAGGATGTGGTACAATAGGAATAATAATTGAAAATGGTACTGCATGAGTACCTGGAAAATATTCATGATAAAATGGTTCACAAGAGAAATTAGATTGCTCTGCCAATGGAGGATAATCACGTGAAATGAAAAATTTGTTTACTAATTTAATTGCTTTTTTGTCTGAAGCATTACGTGACAAAATTGTTTCACCAATTAAGTTAAAATGTAGTTGATTAACAATTACTCTCTTCTTTACATTAATAAGGAGAAACCCTTGTAATCTTTCTCCAATAGCATAACCTTTATTAATAAAACGAACGTTTAAATTAACTTCTGACATTTAAAACTAACAATCATCTTTTCTAGTTTTTCTTGAAAAGTAAGATAATAAAGAGGAAAAAATCAACAAAAACAATAAACAAATTAAATTGAAGGAAATGTCTTTCTTTCTTTTTTTTATTTTGAGACGAAAGGAATGATATTTGATTTATAAAAATCTTCAAAGTTATTTATCGTTTTGTTTAATAATATGAGTAACCAATATACCTCACAAATCATTCATTACATCAGTTACTATCTTTTCAATCTCCTTAAGACGAGTATGGTCATTATTTGTTGTCCCTGCAAGATCAATTAAATTATTGTAAATTTCAATGAGCCTCTGTTTATTTCTGCTCATATCTTTATCAATTTTTTTATGACCAATAATGGAAAAAAAAGATTGTTGATTTGAGCAGATAACATCTTCTTTTTTTGATGCTGTTAAATCTTGTTTTTCAGTACTGAACTTAGCAGCCTTTCTTTTTTCTCTTTTTGCTTTTACTGGATTAAAACTAACAAGATTTTGTTGTTGAATTGAAGATATTTTGCTTGTCCTATCACAAATACTTACAGCCATATCAATTAATGGTCGAAGTGCAAAAACTGGAGGAAATTTCATTAATCTACGAAGAGTGTATGTTGGGTCATCTCGTTCTACTATGTCATTTCTTACATATAACATCATTGAAAGGAATACACCATCCACTAATTTTAAATTTTCTCCATAAGCAAAAATAGCGTCCCATATTTCAACAACATCCTCAATATGAAATTCACAAGCAAATAACATCTTTATCCATCTAATACCAAAAACGGAGGAATAATATC
>NW_001855597.1:20047-21455 GCF_000209125.1 Entamoeba dispar SAW760
TAAACTATACTTTTCTCTGTTTTGTTTAATAACTTCTATCCAACTAACACTTATTGGAGTTGGTAATACCCCAAGCCATACTCTCCATGCAATAGTCCTAAGATATAACCCACTTAACCCATTAAAAATAGCAGTTTTTTTAAGTGAAATTAATTCTTTATCACACAAGTATGTGTCTTTAAAAATACTAAGAGAAATATTAAGTCCGATAGGATTACCTAATTGTTCCATTGAAAAGAAAAAATTAATATTTCATAGTTCTTTAAAAAATTATTTACTTTTTTAAAAAATTAACAGAAAAATAACAAAAAGAAAAATATGGTCTCTTAAAAGTGTTTTTGTATGAGAGATCGCTTAGAACAAATCACCAAATCCTCCAAAATCTTCTTCTTCCTCTTCTTCTTTAGCAGCTGGGGCTTCTTCTTTCTTTTCTTCAGTTTTAGTTTCAGTAGCAACAGCAGTAGCAGCAACGGCAGTCATGTTGTTGAAGATCTTTTCAGCCAATGGGAATACAACACCACTCTCTTTTGAGAATCCAAGGAGAGCTTGGAATGCATTGAGCATAATGTGTGGGCAGGCTGCTTCGGTTGGGAGATTAGCGGCAAGTGAAATAGCAGTAGCAGCTTGAACACCTTCTTGGAATTTCTTGACAATGTCAGATTCAGTTAAGTCAAGAGCCTTAGCATCATAAACAATACCATTATCATAAACTACATCAATGACAGCTCCATATTTGAATGGATTAATCTTTAATTTTTGAAGAAGAACTGCTTGTGATACTCCAACTTTTTCTCCTTCTTTAATTAGAAGAGTTTCTGAAGTAATTTCAATTTGACCTTTAGTAATCTTTGATGCAATATTCAATGCTTGGACAAAGTTAGTTTGAGTTGGGTCAAGTCCTGTATCACCAGCTGGTACAATGACATCATTTGGTGCAATAACTCCAGCTTTAGCTGGTGATGGTGCTTTAAGTTCAGTAAGTTTAGCCTTTAATTGGTAAAGATCACCTTTAGTAAAAATGAATCCAACATTACCTTTAATGTGTGGAAGAAGTTCTTCGAGTTCTGGTTGAGTTTCTGCTTGGTTCTTGATAGCTTTTCTAATAAGAGTATTCTTTCCCATAACAAATTCACAAGTTCCTCTTAATTCTTTTCTGATAGTTTGGAATTGAGATGATCCGACATTATCACATTTAACAACAACAACTTGTTTGTATTCTTCCAAGAGTTTTTTCATTTTGGCAAGATATGCTTCTTTCTTAGCTTTCTTTTGTTCTTTACTTAAACCAGCTTTGTGTAAGGCCATCCTTAGCTATCTCAATTTCTTAGATTATAGGGTTGTTTTATTTGGTTCCTTTTTTATTTTTTTTCTTGTTTTTTTACTAATAAATATAGTTTATTATACTTCA
>NW_001855597.1:21555-27950 GCF_000209125.1 Entamoeba dispar SAW760
GATTATTTTCTGTTTCTCTCAGCATAACATGTTATTGAAAACTTAATGTTCTTGAATACAAGAATGTTTTACCTTATGAAATGGGCTCTGTCATAAATTGTTTAAAAACAATAAATAATATTTACAAAAAAATTGATAGAAAAAAACTTAAAATTTAAGTTAGAATTAAATCAATGAAAGGATTATCAACAAATGAAATTCAAAATTATCTCGAAGATACTACATTTCTAAGTGATTGTATGAAAAGTTTACACCAATACACTAATACTATTTTTACATTATTTCAACAACTTCATACTGAAATGGCTAGTTTTTCAAGTAAATTACAAGAAATGGGAAATATGAGAGGAATAATGAGTACCAATCGATTAAAAACAAGAATGTTAGAACCCTTATTAACTTTTGCACAAACACAACAACAATTATCAGAAATATTTTATGATATTCAATCTGCTACTCAAGTTATTAACCAATCAATTGCTGACACTCAACAAATATATATTACTCCATTATTGAATTCATTACAAACTCATAACTCTCAAAACAAATGGAATATTTGGTCTTGGTGGAGTCAACCAAATCAAGAATTTACTGATGCGACAAAAATTCAACTAACACTAACATTGGGCAGTTGGGAATTTAAATTAAAATTAGGAGGAATAATGGAAGCGATATATCGAGCATTTCAGGATGGATCTATTTGTGCTAGTGGAGATGAAAATTTTTCAAAAACTATGACAAAAGCAAGAATAGAAAAAACAAAATATTTCATGAAATATAAAAGGTGCCAAGGTGGTTATCAAGGTAAAACCTTAGACCAAATTTTAACAATGGAAGAACGTGAAGGATCAATCCCTTCTGGGATTGAAAATATTATTGAAAATATTAAAGCAAATGGGTATACTACTGAAGGAATATTTAGATTATCTCCTAGTGAAAAAGATATTAAAGATGTTTATGATAGATTAGGTGTAATGGATTTCGAAGGATTAGATTACATTCTAATGGCTGCTGTATTAAAAAGATTCTTTAGAAGTCTTCCTGAAAAAGTGTTTGATCGAACCAATACTAATAAAGCCCTTTCTATAAACAAAATAAAAGCTTATAATATTGGTACATTAAAAAGTTTTATTAAAGGACTACCAAAGAATAATGTTATGATCATAAAACAATTATTTGGACTTTTATATAAAATTAATACTTATTCAGATACTAATAAAATGAATGCTCAAAACTTGGCTACTATATGGATACCTTGCTTATTTGAAATACCACAAGAAAATCCAGTAGTATTCTCTTGTAGACTTAATGAATTAAAGACATTTTTTGTTGCATTAATAGACAATTATTATGAACTATTTCCTGATTTTAGTGATAGAAAGTCATTAAGGTTATCTTCTTGCAGAAAATCTTATCACCAAAGAACACTCACTCGATCACAGTCAGAATGGGCTGCTAGTGCTGAGTCTGTTGATAAAAATATTAAATAATATTTAATTCCGTAATTTTCTTTAAATTCAATATCTAAATAAAAAAAAATAAAAAGTCGAAAATTAAACTTCAAAACGGAAGAAGTTTGGTGTGAAGAAGTGATTAATGTATCGAAGAGGAACAAAACAAAATAAAAAAAAAAGTTGTTGTAAAGGAAAGTCTAAACCAACAACACCTGAAAAACAGTCTTATCCCCCTGCTGAACCTTTTGATGATGAACACCATTCTGTAAGGACAATTACTTTTCAAAATGGAGAGGTGGTTGGTGATAGTTATGAACAAGAAACACCAGAAGATAATGACCTTTTTCTTGCCAGACAAGTCTTGAAAAATATTACTCATAATACTGTTAATACTATACAAGAAATGATAGATGATATTACTGTTCAAGAAAGAAAATTGATTAATTCGGTTATTCGGAATTATGAGAGTTTAATACGTGAACTAAAATTTTCTTTTGACTGTGACAGTGTTACTTTGGAACTACCATATGTAAGAAGAATTTATGGAGTTGATGACTTAATTGAAATAAAAAGAAAGCAAGAAGAAGAAATGACCCAGATAGTTAAAGACATTAATAGTCTTTTTGGTGATTGTGTAAAGAGATCTATTCACATTAATGAAATGAGAACTGAAATAATAAAATCACTTGGGAACTACAACAAAACCACAAAAATAATTCTTAATAAACTAGAACCAAAAAAATAACAAAAACAACAATAAGAATAAAACTATTTAATTGTATCTTTTTTTGTTATTTAATTAAAAAATTGATATATTAAAAAAAAAAGAAAAAAAAACTAGGGAAAAGGTTAATAAGAAATAAATTAAAAAGAATAATAAAACATTAAAAAAAGGAGAAAAAAATAAGTTAGGGTATAAAGGAGAATTAAGATTTCTTAGTGTGATGGCTACCCAAAAGAGTGAAGTCACTATCAGAACAAGAAATCTGATAGTTAATCCATTACTTTGCAGAAAGCAAGTAGTTGTTGATATTTATCATCCAGGAATTGTTCAACCAAAATTTACTGAAATTAAAGAAAAGCTTGCTAAAATGTACAAGGTAAAAGATGTTCAAACTATCGTTCTTAATGGGTTCGTCACTAAGTACGGAGGAGGAAAAACTTCAGGATTTGCATTGATTTATGACACACTTTCTGCTTTAAAGAAGTTTGTTCCAAAACATCAATTAATTAGAGCTGGTTTGGATAAGAAGACCAAAGCACCAAGAAAAGCTAGAAAGGAACATAAGAAGAAATGGAGAATGTGCCATTCATTCAAAGACTATAAGAAGAAAGAAATGAAGAAAGCATCTAGAAAGAAGAAGTAAGAGATAGTAATTGAATTGATGTGGTCAATAAATTTTTGATATAAAAACCAAATTTTCTTCTTTTTTCAAAAAAAAGAATCTAATAAAATTTTTTTTATTTAAAGGATTCCTCATTAAGATATAATATGAAGATAGTTTTTATTCCATCACTTATGAAAACTTAAAAATTGAAATAAAAAGATATAGAACTTAAAAAGAAAATATAATTATTGATGTGTGAATTTGCTGCACATTTTGTTCATGGGTTTTGTGATAAAGACAAAGACAAGTTAGTAAGAAAAGAAGATTTATTTCCTTTATTAATTCAGTTTTTACAAAGTGAGGATCCTCAATATAAAATTGGATTTGAGAATTATTTGTTTGATTTGTGTGATGTTGATGAAAACAAAGCGTTGGACATTACAGAGTTTCTTCATTTAATGAACTGTTTGGAAATCTTTGAAAGTCAAAAAGGTCAAAGTAAGAATCTTACAACAATGATGGCCTTATTTAGGGCAATTGATTCAGACGGAAATGCTTCTTTAAGTGCTGAAGAAATTACTAAAGCATTAGATAAATTACCTAACGATTCTTCAGTTAATGATGAAATTAAAGCTGCAGTTAAAAAAATTAAAGAATATTGTGGGTTATTAGGAGGGAGAGAAATTAATGAAATGGAATTTCTTGGAATTGTTATTCCACCAAGTGATTTTCAACAATATAACCAACAAGTGTTCTCTTCATTATTTGAAAAAGGTGATACAGATCACTCAGGTATGATTTCTGTTAAAGAGCTTAAAATGTTATTTAAACAAATGTATCCAGATGGTGTTGATGAACGAAAAGCACCTGAAATAATTATTAAATTATTAGATGAAACTGGAAAAGGTGAAATTGATAAAAATCAATTTGCAACATTTGCTTGTGCTGTTGCTGGAAATGATGTTACTATTAGATGCTTAACTAAAACTAGATTTTATGAAGCCATTTTTAAAATACTTGACTCTGATAAAAGTGGACTATTAGAAAGAGATGAAACTACTAAATTACTGAAGTCTATGGGATTTAATGAAAAGAAAATTGCAAAGTGGTTTGAAAAAATAGGAGAAGAACCATTGACTTTAAATAAATTCCTTGAAATTTATTTAAAGAAGTAATTCTTATGTTTTTGTCTTATTTACTTTTACGTAATTAATTTTTTATTTTAAACAACAAGGTACTGTCCAATATTAGAAGAGAAAAGTATTCAGTAATAAATCATAAAATAAATAATTTTCTTCAATTCTAATTTTCTAAGATTTTGACTCATTCTTTTTAAATCATAGAGTCTTAATAAAGTGCTTTTAATGTTTTTAAATAAAACACTCTCTTTGTAAATTTATTATAAAAGATTATATCCCTTCTTATAATTATATTTTTTTAGTACAAGTTTTCCTTATTTAAATGAAAATTGGTAAGGTTTATTACTTAAACGCTTATAAAATAAGAAAAAACATGTTTAAAAATAAATTTCAATTTCTATTTTATTATCAGTTTATTTTATTAAATAACAGTATTTATTTATAATAATTCTTTTAGGACTTTATTTCTTTTAAGCAGGATCCTTCTTAAGACTCTCTTTAATTCTATTAAAAATACTTATACATGAAAATTTAACTATTTCATATAAAAGAAGTTACTGAAGTAAATTTTGAAGTTCATTTAATTATTTTTTTATTCACTTAAAAATTTTATTTCTATAATAGATATAGTCCAACAAAAATAACTGGAGGTGCTAACACATTGATAGTTGTTGCAAATTGCTGCAATGTTATAATTTTACCTATTCAATTTACTTTACTTGTATTAGTTCCAGTAAATTAAAATCTGGATGTTAATGTTGTACAATTATAATACATCATATAAAATAAAAAAAATAACCTAATAATAAAACCAATAAATTAATATCTCAATAATGTGTAGTTGAATGGTTCGTTATTTTAGTTATGATATCATTGAATTTCATAGTTCAATATTAAAATGTTGATATTAGATGAGTGAAATAAGTTTCATTTTATTTTCTTTTTATAGCAAAAAATGTTTCACTTTTTGTTTGTTATTTAATTTCTATATTTATATTATCAATAACATTTTTTTCTATTTTTAATTCTATGATTCTGATTTCTATTTTTATTCTATTTTTATTCTATTTTTGTTTTATTTCTTTTTTGTTTTTCTTATTTTTTAAGATTTTCATTTTATTGAAAATAACAAATTCTATATTATAGAAATATTTTACTATTCATTTTTTTTCTTTTTGTTTTTTTTTTTGTTTATTCTTATTTTTTCTTTGAATTATCTTATATTATATTTATGTTCTTTATTATACATTTTAATTCTTTTTTTTTTATTTATTCACATTCTATTTTTCATATATTTTATTTTATTGTTCAGATTATTTGAGGTGAAATTGATAAGTGATAATGAAAGTAATACATTTTTATACTCTCATTTTTTATTGGTTATATATATCATATCATATTTTTATTTATAATCCAACAATTTATGTACATTATTCTTAATATTTTTATTTGATGTAATATCTTTATGTTGATAAGATATGTACTCTAGATTCAATTTGTTTTTATTCTATTTTATAAAAATAATTTATTTTTTAGTTTGAATAACAAAACAAAAATAAAAATCCATTGAATGAATTAATAAAGTATAATCTTTATGAATAATTGCCAAATAAATTATTATTCTCTCGAACTATAAGTATTGAGAATAAGAGAGTATTTAAAATTAAAAGAGTGTATGACTATTTTAAGATAATTAGTGATGGGGATATTTCTATATTTTATACGATGAGTAAAATACTTCTCTTCGTTCTAAATTTAGCAATTGTTTAAAAGTATAATAATAATTTATATGATTTATTTCTTTATTTCAAAAGAAATAATAGTAAGAATAATATTAAAGAAAGGAGGTTTCATAATGAATTTATTTTGAAGAAAGTGAAGAGTAAACTAAAATAATATAATAAATAACTTTACAACAATAGAATATAATTTTCATATTGGTATAATGAAATGATTATTATTTGTTGGTGATATTTTCTGAATTCATTTTTAATATTCATTGTTATTTGTCATGATGTAATTCTTTTAGAAATAACTCTATAAGAGAAATAAAGTATATTTAAAAGAATTAAATATTGCTTCTTAATACAAATAAAGAATGTGTGATATTTCTATTAAGTTTCATTCTTCATATTATCATTAAATACGATTATTAAATCAAGAATCTTATTCAATTACATATTTAAATTAATTATCTTAATTATTCAAATGATATCAAAATGTAATTAAATGAGTATAAATTTGGTTTATTTGATTGTTAAATATTAAATATTAAATTGAATTTAAGTGTAAAGCATGATAAATTGTTAATTATGCTGAATTGATAATATTTGACATGGTAGTTAATTGTATAATTAACATTTAATTTAAATATAAGATAATTATATGAAAAATACTTACTTTGTTTCAATTATCTTATGATTATTAGGAATGAAATTTACATTAAATAAAAGAAATTGAATTTATTGGCAATA
>NW_001855596.1:0-1151 GCF_000209125.1 Entamoeba dispar SAW760
AATTATTTTAATAGAATTGTATATCAAATGAAATATTTTCTTTTTTATATATTTCTTTTCTCTTTTTTATTTTCTATTTCTTTCTTATATTCTTCTTATTTTCTCTATCTCTTCATTTATTCTTTTCTTATTATTACTTTTTCTTCTTTTCTCATTATTATCTTTTATTTATCTTCTTATCTATCTTATTTAATATTGTTAAATAACTCTTAATTGATGATAGTTAATTATATTAATTACTTTTCTTTTCATTATAATTGTGTTATTTGAAAGTATTATTTATGTTTGTAATTATAAGAAGTGTTTGATTATTTTATATTTGTTGGAATTCATTCAAGAATTATAATCTTTTAATTTATTTCTTTGTGTTAATTATTTTTATAGTTTTCATGTTGAATTAATGTTTAGAAATAAATTTATTTTCATTTATATCTATTATATTTATTGTTGAAAATTAGAATATATTAAAGAATAAAATAGTGAAATTAAATGTGTTAATAGTGAAATAAATATTAATTATTTAAACATTGTTATATTTAAATATTATATTTATAATCATTATAATGAATATTTAATGAATTAATTAAATGATAAATATGATATTTCATTGTTATATAAATGAAATATATTCAAATTATTATTTAATTTATTCTTTATTTAATTATTCTAATTTAAAAATAATTCATTGTATCATTTATTTATGATTAATTCATTTAATTTTGTTATTTTATTTGAAAATATTTTATCATTAATAATTGAATAAAAATAATTATTGTTTTGTGTTTAATTCTTATTTATTTCATATCATGTTAATTATAATGATATTCATTATTCATGATTGTATTTTTATTATCTTTCTTATTATTTATTCACATTTTTATGAAATAATAAATGTATTCATATCATTACATTCATCATTTTATTTAAAATTAAAATAAATGAAGTTGTATAATAAAATTATTTAATTATTTCAATTTCTATTATTTCTTTCATTTTTATCATCATTTTCTTTTCATATTTATTCTTTTTGTGTTATTATTATTAACTTATCAAATATATCAATTCAATAATACAATTTATG
Organism: Entamoeba dispar SAW760; assembly: GCF_000209125.1. NCBI lineage: Eukaryota > Evosea > Mastigamoebida > Endamoebidae > Entamoeba > Entamoeba dispar. The sequence goes on from NW_001855596.1 coordinate 1,082, forward strand.
TATTTATTTATTATTTACATTTTATTATCAATAAATATCATTATTAAGTTTTTAAAGTGTAATGAATGAG
>NW_001855595.1:0-1021 GCF_000209125.1 Entamoeba dispar SAW760
CATATTTTAATAGAATCAAAGTTTAATTGTTTGATTTAAAGTTATAAATACAATTTAAAAGTATTGCTATTTCAAAACTTTCTTTGGTTTATCTATTGTCCAAACACTAGTTACAAAAATTATAATATCAATAAAATTAACTAGAATGATATTTCACTTTTTAACTATGGCATTAATTACTTATTGAGTTTTATTCTTTTATTTGTTTTCCTCAGAAATATGATTATAACAAAGACTCTAGTGATAAATTAGATGAAAAGAATATATAAACAATTATAATTATGAAATAATAAGTGAATCTCAAAGAACAAGAATCATTTTTCTTTTTGTTTTGTATTATTTTATTAGTATATATATATTTAAATTAAACTTTATTTGTATCATTTAAAGATAATATTTAAATATTATTATAATGACTCCACTAACATAATTTTATTCTTATAATTATATGTATTTTTTGAACAATTCAATGTCAATTATTTGAAATTTCTTTGATTTCTATTTTCTTTGAATATGTTAATACAATAAAATTATATTCAACTATAACAGATTATATATTATATTTCTACTACTGTTTCATCAAAAAGAAGAGTCATATTAGTTCTAGAATAAAAATCATAGTAACGATGCTATTTATTTTATGTTATATTATATTAAATATTAATGAAGTTTCTTATAACAAATCATTTCAAATTTAAATAATATATGAAACAAACACTTGAAACACTACATATTAAACTTATTAAATGAACTTAGTAACAATATAAAAGAACACTTTCTTCTTTTTAAATATTATAAACCTTATTTTAAAGAAATATAAATTAATTTGTATTAGAAATAATAAATAAAATCAATTAGACTCAAAGATGAATAGTTCTGTATCACAATTCTTATAATTGTAAGACCATTTTTCATGATTAAACTTAAAAAAATAAAGTATCATAAACAATAAACTGTTATGATTTATCTATGAAATAAATCCAATTGACTCTTCTACAAAATTGAACTGAATACATATATT
>NW_001855594.1:0-1024 GCF_000209125.1 Entamoeba dispar SAW760
AAGATAAATAAATTATTTAAAAATTGAAATTAACATTAATATTGATATTAAAATATTATATCTAACAATATGATAATTCATTTGATTCATTTATTGTATTATATTCAAATATACATAGAGAATTTAATTAATAATAAAAATGAACAAATTTCAGATTGGAAAATAAAGAACATTATATATCATTTTTATTATTTAATTAAATATTAATTTTTAAACCAATTAATTAAAACTTTCATTTAATTATCTGTTTTTATCAGATCAAAACATACTTCTCATTTTTTGAATGAATTTACCTAATGTTGATTTTTCTCTTTATTCTAATTCTTTCATTCTTCTTTCAAACTCTGCTTTTATCTCTTCCTTACTCTTTTTTGAAGGTGATTTTTTTATAATATAGTCTATTATTTCATTTGCTTGTTTTAATTTTTCATATCCTTTTATTCGTTTTGTATATCCATGTTTCTTTTCTTCTATTTCTTTTTTAATTAATAAGTCTAAATATTCATTAGAACTATTAACTTTATCGTTTAATGAATTACCATTTAATGTAATTGATGACAATATATTAACACACTCTTTAATTTTTTCTTGTTTCTCATAACAATCCATTTGGATTTCATAATATTCATCTTCTAACCTTTTTAACACATTTTCTGCACTAGCTATACCTTTTTTACCTTCATTATATCTTTCAAATATTTCTTCTACTGTTTGTTCTTTTGTTTCTGTTATAAAATCATGTCTATATGTTGAATTTACATGTTCTGAACAACTACACCCACATACGGTACAACGCCCATTAACAATGCAAGAACATCCTCTCATTGTAAGTGCTGAAATAAAAAATGGAACATGACATGGATAATGACATGTTTTATTACAGTTCTTACAATTAGTTGCATATTCACTATTTAATTCAACTACTTTCGGTACCATCACATCAATAGTAATTTTATAATTTTTGTTATCGTTAATTTTATCACGATTCAAACGAATCTGTTCACCTGTTTCTTCTATTTCATTT
>NW_001855593.1:0-1066 GCF_000209125.1 Entamoeba dispar SAW760
TTTAAACTTATTATATATTATATATTATCTATTCTATATATTTTTACTTTATTCTTATTATTTTATATATATACACTATACTTATAACATATTTATCATATTTATTATATATATTATATATATTATATATATTATATTTATTATATTTATTATATATCCTATATGACCCTTTTCAGTCTTTCTGACTATTATGTTCGTTGGTTTCATGGTGTAGTTGGTTATCACATCACTTTTACGTAGTGAGGGTCCCCGGTTCAAACCCGGGTGGAACCATTTTATATTAGTACACAACTTTATATGTATATGTATATGTTTATTTCTTTAACTGTTTAACTGTTTAACTGTTTATCTTTATTTATTCATATCATCTTATATATATATATATATATGTATCTATATTATTATATATACTTCTACTTCTACTTCTACGACTATATATCTATCTATCTAAACCTTTCTATGTATCTATGTATCTATGTATGTATATTACTTATACTTTATACTTTATACTTTATACTTTATTATTATATATCCCTTATTTACCTTTTTTTTATAATTATACCTTTTTATAATTATACCTCTTTATAATTATACCTTTTTATAATTATACCTCTTTAGTCTATTTCTTATTCTTTCATCGGTAGGTTCATATCAAGTAGGATACACCCGTTCCCATCCGAACACGGAAGTAAAGATGCTTAGAGCTTGATCAGTACCATTATGTTCACACAGATGGGAACGTCAGGTAATCTACCTTTTTGTTTTTTATATTATCTATTTAAACTTATTATATATTATATATTATCTATTCTATATATTTTTACTTTATTCTTATTATTTTATATATATACACTATACTTATAACATATTTATCATATTTATTATATATATTATATATATTATATATATTATATTTATTATATTTATTATATATCCTATATGACCCTTTTCAGTCTTTCTGACTATTATGTTCGTTGGTTTCATGGTGTAGTTGGTTATCACATCACTTTTACGTAGTGAGGGTCCCCGGTTCAAACCCGGGTGGAACCATTTTATATTAGTACAC
>NW_001855592.1:0-1373 GCF_000209125.1 Entamoeba dispar SAW760
ATATATATATATATATTTCTTTATTTATTTATTGTATATATATCTTTATTTATATATCTATGTATGTATTTATTTCTATATTCCTTTATTTCTATATTTCTATATTTCTATATTCCTTTATTCCTTTATTCCTTTATTTAAAAAAAAACTCTCTATATAAAAACAAAAAGGTAGATTACCTGACGTTCCCATCTGTGTGAACATAATGGTACTGATCAGGCTCTAAGCATCTTTACTTCCGTGTTCGGATGGGAACGGGTGTATCCTACTTGATATGAACCTACCGTTATCCTACTTACTTATGACTATGACTATCATATATTTTCTTATATTATTATATTATTATATGACTATGTACTTTTATTATTATTCCTAGTCTGTTTATTTTATATCTTATCTTTCTTATGTCTTTTATATATCATATCTATATCTATATCTATATCATATCTATATCATTTATATAACTTATATCATTTATATAACTTATATCATTTATATAACTTATAACATTTATATAACTTATAACATTTATATAACTTATATATCCCTTTTTTTATCTTCCCAGTATTTTATGAATGTTATAGGGCTTGTGGCGCAATGGAAACGCATCAGACTACGAATCTGGGGATTGCAGGTTCGATCCCTGCCAAGCTCGTCTTTTTATTGACTAGATTACTTTACTTTAATCCCTTTCAACTTCTATAACCTTTATATTCTATTATATATATATTTCTTTATTTATATATATATATATATTTCTTTATTTATTTATTTATATATAGCTTTATTTATATATCTATGTATGTATTTATTTCTATATTCCTTTATTTCTATATTTCTATATTTCTATATTCCTTTATTCCTTTATTCCTTTATTTAAAAAAAAACTCTCTATATAAAAACAAAAAGGTAGATTACCTGACGTTCCCATCTGTGTGAACATAATGGTACTGATCAGGCTCTAAGCATCTTTACTTCCGTGTTCGGATGGGAACGGGTGTATCCTACTTGATATGAACCTACCGTTATCCTACTTACTTATGACTATGACTATCATATATTTTCTTATATTATTATATTATTATATGACTATGTACTTTTATTATTATTCCTAGTCTGTTTATTTTATATCTTATCTTTCTTATGTCTTTTATATATCATATCTATATCTATATCTATATCATATCTATATCATTTATATAACTTATATCATTTATATAACTTATATCATTTATATAACTTATAACATTTATATAACTTATAACATTTATATAACTTATATATCCCTTTTTTTATCTTCCCAGTATTTTATGAATGTTATAGGGCTTGTGGCGCAATGGAAACGCATCAGACTACGAATCTGGGGATTGCAG
>NW_001855591.1:0-1051 GCF_000209125.1 Entamoeba dispar SAW760
TTATATTTAAATTCTGAAGTGTATTTAACACTGAGAATTCTTCTTTGTTTATTCATAGTTGACAAGATGTTGAGTGAAAATACTCACCCATTACACTAATCATTATCTTTACCAATCAATACTATTAATACTTTGACCTTCCTAAGGGAATATTCAGGTGGAACCAGCTACTAGATAGTTCGATGAGTCTTTCGCCCCTATACTCAAATATGACAAGTAATTTGCACGTTAACACTGCGTGAATCTTCCACCAAAGTTTCCTTCGGCTTCAATCCGTTCAAGTATAGTTCACCATCTTTCGGGTCCTAACATATTTACTTCTTCTATTGAAAGATACTATTGCTAAATGTATTTCTACACTCTCATAGTTTTTCGTTTTCTCTTCATGTTATAGCTTTCCTGCTATTCTCATTCGCATCCATGTTAGACTCCTTGGTCCGTGTTTCAAGACGGGTAGATAATTTACTTCTTCAAGAGTTTCTATTCTCGGGATTAAATGTATTAATCTTACCTTAAATAGCTTTTATCATTCCATTATTATTGGATTTTTACTTTTAATTCACAATTAAATACTAAGATTTCTCTTAATATTCTCGTTTATTAATAATCACTATAAATGAAATAATTCTCTTGCTCTTAATAATTTCCTATATTACAAATTTCAATACAATCTTATTAAATATACTACTTATATATCTAATCTTTTTATATTTTTATTTATAATACATTCTACTATTTTTCTTATAAATTATCCGTTCACATATTACTCTTTCAAGCTCTTTTCACTCTTTTTCCAAAGTTCTTTTAAGTTTTCCTTCACAGTACTTCTTTGCTATCAGTTTTCCTGTAATATTTAGACTTTGATGAATACTATCACCTTTTCGATTTATACTTCCAAATAAATTTACTCTTTTCTAAACTATATTCTTTTCAAAATATATTTAAATTGACGAGGCTTTCACTCTCTCTGGCTCAGCATTCGTTCTGAATTCAATCTAAATTATCTCTTTTAAATATAATTTTTCTTTTAGTTACACTCTGAATAATTAAG
>NW_001855590.1:0-1412 GCF_000209125.1 Entamoeba dispar SAW760
ACTTTATACTTTATAGACTATTATTATATCTATACTTTATACACTATAACCTATTAATATAGATATACACTATTATTATATGTTTCCACTATTATTATATCTATTTTTGTTTTTATTCTATGTTATTGTTTGAATAGGGAACGTAGCTCAGTTGGTAGAGCGTAAGTCTCATAATCTTAAGGTCGTGAGTTCGATACTCACCGTTCCCACCTTTTTGTACATCTATATGACATCTATTACTATATTTTTACATCTATTAAACTTATATATTCCTTTTATTATACTTTTAGTGTACACTCTATTCTTTTATATTATCTATACTATTTTATACTATTTTATACTATCTTATACTACTTATACTACTTATAGTGTTTTATACTATGTAACTACTACTTCCTTTCCTTATATTCTTACTATCCCTATTAACTTTATTACCTTTATTACCTTTACTACCTTTACTACCTTTTATTATCTTTACTTTTGATATATGTGTTCTAGATATCATCCACCTCTGTACTTATGTACTTATCTGATAATGGGCATATGGCGCAATGGAAACGCATCAGACTTCGGATCTGAGGATTGCAGGTTCGATCCCTGCTATGCTCGTCTTTTTATCTATAACTTATCCTTATATTATATATACACCTTTATCTATACTATTATACTTATCCTATTTATATTATATATACTATACACTATTCTATTTATACACTATACTTTATATACTATTATTATTTTTATTATTTATAGACTATACACTATTCTATTATCTATACTTTATACTTTATACTTTATAGACTATAGACTATAGACTATTATTATATTTATACTTTATATTTTATATTTTATACTTTATATTTTATATTTTATACTTTATACTTTATAGACTATTATTATATCTATACTTTATACACTATAACCTATTAATATAGATATACACTATTATTATATGTTTCCACTATTATTATATCTATTTTTGTTTTTATTCTATGTTATTGTTTGAATAGGGAACGTAGCTCAGTTGGTAGAGCGTAAGTCTCATAATCTTAAGGTCGTGAGTTCGATACTCACCGTTCCCACCTTTTTGTACATCTATATGACATCTATTACTATATTTTTACATCTATTAAACTTATATATTCCTTTTATTATACTTTTAGTGTACACTCTATTCTTTTATATTATCTATACTATTTTATACTATTTTATACTATCTTATACTACTTATACTACTTATAGTGTTTTATACTATGTAACTACTACTTCCTTTCCTTATATTCTTACTATCCCTATTAACTTTATTACCTTTATTACCTTTACTACCTTTACTACCTTTTATTATCTTTACTTTTGATATATGTGTTCTAGATATCATCCACCTCTGTACTTATGTACTTATCTGATAATGG